>NW_015112988.1:70101-73859 GCF_001443285.1 Poecilia latipinna
AAAAAAATTCCCAAAACCAAAAAAAAGGAATAATGTCTAATTTTTTTTTAAAAAAAAAAAAAAAAAAAAAAAAACACAGAATAAAAGTCAACATTTGGGTTAAACACAAAAACATCTAACATGTAGCATTATCAGACGTATTTCAGGTCTGCTGCTGTGAGGATCTGAACTGGTCAACCAGTGGAGATCTGTGCTGCACATCACGCTATACAAACACACCCCGACTCCCACTGGCACGCACTACAGCCCCCGTGTCTCCATGACAAAGACTGTGGGGGGGGGATCATCTCAAGCTGTTTGCTCTTTATTCCCCACTCAAGGACATGGAGCTTTATCGGGGCTGACCAGTGCCATCTATCCCACCTCCAATAGGCCTTTGAGTTATGGAGCCCCAGCTGATTTCCGTTAAAGGCCAGCCGGATGAAGGCAGTGGGAGAGATGCACTGTATGCTTAACACTAAGCCCACGGCTCCAGACACTCCCCCATCCATCACTGTCAGGCCCTGAGCGACCTCTTTTTGCCTGCCAGTCTGCCACTGAATTGCAGGCCATCCCTGCAGTACTTACATTTCGTTGAATTATGTTGACCAGACGTCAAAAAGTGCAGCCGCTCAGAGGATTTCTGGTTAAAAGCGGGGAAATATTTCAAACGTTGAAACGGTTTCAGCTACAAACGAAAAAGAGTTATGAGCGAAAACATCTCTGTTGCTTTAGGCATGAGCATCGAACACCCGGGAGGGCAGTAAAGAAAAAAAAAAGATGTATCCTTTTTGAATAATATTAAACCCCTTTCATGGTATAAGCCCTTTGTTTTCTCATGTGTGGGCCTTCTACAACAAAAAGCCTTTCATCTAAAATTATCAGGAAGCTTTCTTATTGTGTTCTTTTAAGAAAGTGGCCCACTGCTCTAGATTTAGCGTGTAATTACATAACCAAGCTAAGAATGCAAGTCCTATTTCGTTTTTCCTTTAAAGACAGTTTTACAATTAAAAAAGCAGCAGACTTTTAGGAGATAGGCACAGAGGCGAAAAATTTTGAGGTCACACTTGGTGATGACGCAAATTTCTATTCACTTAATGACTGTTAGGGAGAACTGGGGCGTTTCAATCTCAGTGGTTTACGTTTCATGGTGCCTGGATACGGGCTAAGAAGATTATGAGCCAGTCTAACTGCAGGCTTGTTGTCAATCTTCCTGTTTTCTGCGACTTTGACTTTTCTGATGTTCCCAGTGAGGCTGCTGAACTTTGTTGGGAGCTCCTTGGAATCACAGTGATTCAGAATAAGGTGGAATTAGCAAAGTTACTCAATTAGTGGATATTTATTCACAGCTGCACGCTGCCCAGTGAGGCGGTTAAGCCATCAAGCCAGAGCATGAGTCACGGAGGCCCAAAAGATCCAAATAATTGCCATTAATGAATGACAAGTCGTGCATGTGTCTTACAAAGAGGAGATCTTTTAACTCCCTGCGATGAATAAGTTGTGGCTGGTAATTAAAGTTCAAGGATTTTGAGTTTTTAGCTGTTCATTTTTATTGATTAGTTCACGTTTGAGTCGCATCTCATCAGTGGATTGTCAACATCCTTTTCTCTCTGCTTTTTTGTTTAATAGCATTTTGTGAGGCTTTATAGCTGCTCCTCATTTTGCAGTCTGGAGTATCTATGTGTTTTTTCAGGTGATAATTAAAGTGACATTAAGTGGATCGCTCACTGCCTGCTCGTCCGTGAGAGTAAAGTGCTGAGTTAATGGGCGGCAGGAAATGGGAAACTTTGCTTTGCCAAAGTGATGTTAGCTGTTTGTTTTAGGTTTATGTTAATTGGGATGCAGCACACATGTAACTGCTTTCACGTTTAATCCCTTTTGTCACCAGTGTCGTTTTTAATAGTATTTGGCATAAAAGCCTTGTCTTCCAGAGCAAGGGTCTCCAGCTGCAGTCTTCGATGTCCTGCAGCGTTTATTTGCATTCCTGCTCCAACACACTTGAATCAAATGGTTGAATTAACTCCTCAGCATGGCTTCTAGTTCTACAGAAACCAGGTAATGGACCGTTCATTTGATTGGTTAATTTGTGTGCTGGAGCAACGATTTATCAGAAAGTTGCACAGGAGAAGGATCTCTGCAGTCATTCCAGTGTCCAGCTTTCTTTCCTTATTTTTACTCTCCTTTCCCATCCCACATTAGAGTCCATTCATACACAGTCCTGTTTGGTCTGCTTCAATCAAACTCTAGTTTGTTGCGAGGAAAGTACCACTCCAAAAGCAGTAAACGGACTACAGTACAAGGCATTCTGGGTAAATACGACCATGACAAACACACAAGTCTTGCAATAGAAGGAGAATGGGTCAAAGTCTTTTGCCAAAGATAGAAGCAAAATCCTAGAACCACCAGAGTCTGATGCCACTCCATTCTTGCTTACATTTTGAGAAGAAGGAAGTTGCGACCATTGTCTTCTTCAGATGATTTTGTATTGCTTCCTTCAGTGGCTCTTGGTGCAGCACCACCACAGGCAAGGAGGTGAACATGTTTTTTTTTTTTTTTTTTGACGGTGTGAACGTGAACCACATCAGTTGCTAAAGTAACAAATGTTGCAATTTTTGGTCACAATCAAACCGAATCAACTGGACAGTTAGGTGTAAAAACATTCTTAAGGCTCCTTATCCATTTATGGGAATGGTAATCCATGCAGTGCTCTTTGCTAAAATGTGACTTCAAGAGGAAGTTATTTTCTTGCAGTCAAATGGTTATTGTCTCAGCCTGAAGCTTGGCACACACTGGTTTGATTAAGAAACCACCCTGTGCATTCCCAACATGACAGTAACTCCTGTCACACTGGATTAGGGAGGATACCTAACTGGACAAGTTGTTGCTGCGAGAGAGTTTTATCAAAAACACAATTTAACAGGGTGACCTTTGTTACTTTACAGCTTTTCCATTTTTTAAAAATAGCTTTAAAATGGCAGTAGAAGATTTAGAAGCTAGATGTGCTTAGAGTATAAGAAAACTGATAGTAGAAAAATGTGCAACACCATAGCAAGTATTATGAAACATGAAAATACAGGGAAAATTGTTTTCTACTTTATCATCTACACTTTTTGATTTATCCCCATACCCCGTCCCTTTAGAGCAGTGTGGTTACTAAACTACACATGCATTCACGTATATCATATTTAGAGCCCAACCAGCCCAGATGAAAGAGATGAAGATGTGGACATTTGCATCCGGAAGCCAGTCTCATCACACATCCTCTCTGAAATGTATTAGTAGCTCATATAGTGACAAACTGCAGGTCTCCGTGGGAGTTCACACATTTTCATTTCCAGCCAGGCAGAAGGTTTGGTGAACATCCTTGTAGTTAGTTTCCATTATTCTCGTTTCCCACACACCTCTCTCTTGTAATTCTTCAGAATATTTGATGTGGACTTCACATTCTTCTGCATTGAAATTCTGAATTGATTGACACAAGATACCCTAGTCTAAAATTTAGTCTTATATTTGCTAATATAGCTAATAAATATTTCTTTAAAAGTTTAGAATTACTTGAAAGTTTTTATTTGGATAAAATATTAGACAAGATACATTTGAGTTTAGTGGAAGATGCTAGTCTGCGTATCAAGAAAGGACAATTACAGTCGTGTAATAAAAACAAATAAATATATATATATATATATAAATATATATATATATATATATATATATATATATATATATATATATATATATATATATATATATATATATATAAAAAAAAAAAAAAAAAAAAA
>NW_015112988.1:77077-121477 GCF_001443285.1 Poecilia latipinna
TATACATACATGAAAAGAGAGGAAACAATGTTCTTATGCTCTTTCTTCCAACTATTTAATGAGATTCTGTAATCTCTTTTGATACCTGTGTTTTACTTTAATATGTTTTATTTATAAAACAATCTATTTTGTTTCATGATTACTTGGATTGTTCCGAACATTTTGTGTGAATTTTGAAGCAAATTACTCTATTGTAGATATAAACATTGCTGTATTGAGTACTTTTTTTCTCCATGAAAAAAAATTAAAAACTAAAACTCCTACTTATATACAAAACAGCTCTAGTCGATGCATTTCCACTTAGTTTTTTTTGTCTGTGCTAGGTTTGTTGTGAAACCCGTGGTTGCCATAGAGACCAGGAGGAGTTAAAAATGAGCGCTGGGGGAAACATCACTTGTGTTTGTGCAGTTATTGCTCCCTCCGTTGTTATCTGCTTGTTCAAACATCCTTGGAGTCACGTCCTAGTGCGAGCCAACACCTTTCACCAATTCCTCTGTTTTATGGATGGACACACAGCTCTGTGTTGTGTGCACACACAGCTCCAACTTGTGCGCCCATTAACCATATTTTATTGGTGCAATTCCTCACTGGTGTCACGGGAGGAGCAGTATTGCAATCCCCTGGTGTCATTTGCCATCATTCCATTAGTGTCTCAAGCTCTCATTGTATTGCAACAAGCAAACATGAAACTCATTATGTAACTTTTCCTCTCAACACCCTGAAGGTCTGGAGGGTGTAGTGATTAGGTAAAAAGATCCAAAACTTCAGAGCATTTATGGGAAACTTATAAAGCGTAATAATTAAAAAGAGAAATACAAATGTTTTCCCTACAGGCCACAAATAACATAATCCAAATGCAATAGACCATACTGATAAATACAAATTGACTGCTTTGATAATCAGCTAGATTTTATTTTTTTTTTTTTAATTTAGAAACAATAAACCAGCAAACACGTTTGTCAAAGTCAATTAAAAACCTCTCCATACATCAATGTCTCACACACATATTGAACATGCAGGTCTAATAAAGGGATTTAATACAGTTGAGGAAAGCCTCATTTGTTTTCTCTCATTGACTTTTGTGTTTGTTTTATTTAATTTTACTTAAGGGTTTGTATTCATTACAGGTCAAACAGAGTCAGTGCAAAGCAATCCCATTCAGACTACAAGTACCTCAGTCGGACTATTGATCGGATGTATTATGTGCATTACAGTCTAAGTGATATTGACTGTTCCTCTTTCAGACAGGACAGTAAGACATTGTTCATACAGCTTGCAGAAACAGTTGTATTATTCTTGATTATTGATTTCTTTGCTTCTGAAGGTTGCCAGATGCTTTTTAGTCATTATGATGCAGGCTATTCTGGAAATTTGTGCCAATTCTGTTTGCATAGCAAAATAAAATATGGTTAAATCTAACATGCCATTTGCAAAACGTCCAACAGCAACATGGGTTTTTGTTCATGTAATAGAAAACTTAATTTGTCACTTATCAGTTATGTGTTTAGATTTAGACAGCGCTATGAATCCTAAGAATCACTTCTATGTTCACATATCTGTTTATGTGAGTTAAAGTAGTTAAAGCATTCTTTACTGCAGAACTAAGAACTAAATGAACAAAGATAATCTAAGGAAAAAAAATTGTAGTTTGGCTGTTTTATGAGAATCTTTGCTGTCATTTTGTCAAGATATTCTTTGGTAAACTCAACTTATTTATGACGATGTGTTGCATTAAGTCAGCATTTGCTAATGCTAACCTTTGCCTATCTCTATAATGTTTAGATGTGAGTTTGCATTATTTTATTATGTGGGGTATACAAAAATTACAAGAAAGAAAGCCTTTAAATGATTCCCTCCATGTATAACGAATCTTTACCATTTTGGATTTCAAAGTTTTTCCACAACATTATTTTTAAGATATGTTACGATAGATTGGTAAATCCATTATATACTATGTGCTCCATAAGGATAGGATCCTTTTCATCATGTTACTGGTAAGGAGGAGGAGGCTGTCAGTCAGCTCCATAGGCATGCCAGCGTATCGCAGCGGGGAGGCCAGAACCAATCCGTGGAGACAGTTTTTTCAGGATCCATACTGCACTGGGCTTTTGTTTCTCTCAGCCTCCCTGGAGAGGTAGCCATGAGCCTGAGAGACACGACTGAATGTCAGCTTCTCTGAAAAAGACGATCCAGTGGCTGTCTCAGCAGGATTCTGTTAAAAGAAGGCCTCTAAGACATTGAAGCACGAAGCAGCAGAAAACCAAATCTGGATAGGAAGACCATGCATGTTTGGGGCCTAGAACGATGATGTTGGGTTTTTTTGAGTATGAAGTTAAAATTAGAGGGTTTTTTTTTTTTAATAAATCACTCTAAGCTCAATGAATTTCTGTCTCCAGCTGAGACAAAGACTTCTTGGATCTTCAAAAGTAGGAAGTGTTTTGCAAATTTGATGAAGAGTATGAGACAAATCCCAGAGGGTGGCTGTCACATATATAAAAAAACACAAAGCAGGTTTGGATGCGAAAAGCTTTATAATAAGATACTTTAAAGTAGGACAGAGTTCACTGTAAAGAGGATACAAGTATAGCTTCTAGGAGGGTTTGATTGTCATTAATGTAAAAAAAAAATATGCTAGAAAGCAAAAGTACAAGTGAGAATGCTTTTGAATTCAAATAAACTGTAAAAAAAAAAAAAAAGAAGAGTGAAGCAAAATGTTCCCATTTTTTGTTGTCCCTCTCGAGTGGGTGGTGCGTCTTTCAATAGAGATGGTGGCTGCAGGGTATTGAAGGCGTCCTAACTAAAGAGGGGCTGACCTAAATGTTCACGTACAGAGTCAGTGATTAAAAGGATTCATACTGAGCATCTTTTCTGTAAGTAAATACCAAAAGAAAAAGACCCTTCATGTTTGAAATGCATCTTACACAACAGGCTAGAGCAGCCACAGAAGTTTGAAAAGAAAATAAGAATGTGTTGATTTGGAGATTCACAAAAAAAAAAAAAACATGTCATTTCCAGACATTGCTCTATATTTAGATGCTCTTCCTATTAATTTCCACAACACCATGTTGTGCCGTCTGTGTGTCATAAACCTAATTACCCGTGATGGATGTTGGACAAGTTTCTGACAACTACTATTAGTTGATCTTTCCCCAAGACTTTATTGCTTCCCCCTCCCCTTCACCCTCAAACCTTTCCCTTCATTCTGTCTTTGGATGCTTTGACAAAATAAACCCACAACATACTGATGAATTATTTAAATTTGACTCTGTGATGTATGCAGGCTGAGTTGCAAGGGAGCGATGCAGTTATTACTACCGGCAAACCCTCTTCCTCCAGATGACTGAACCTCCAATCCAACCAATTACCATCCACAGCCCTGCAGCTCCTCGGCACCAAGTGGGAGAAGAAATAGGAGCTTCTGCCTACATTATTCCAAAGATGCTGCAGTCAAAACTGCTGCAGTGAAAAGATGGAGGTGATGGGGGGTTTATCAGCTCATAGCGTAACGAATAGCTGGTTATCATTGTTCAGGCTGTCGAGGTCCATCACAGTCTGCTGACTGGAGCTAAGAACCAGGATTTTGTGGTTTTCCTGCTGGATAATTAGTTTCCAACTTTCATTAGATTTCCAGCTGAAATTTTCCATAATATCATTTGAGTGTCCATGAAATGTTTTTTAGCCTACCCTACAGATGACTGGCTGAGTTAAGACATGGAGAGCGTAGAGGCCAATTATCCTCAGAGCATTATTCATCGCCTTTAGCAGTTCAGCAGAGTGGCAGCCAGGGAATACAGTCTCCATGAAGAGCTGTACCATGTACCACCGTTTAGCGCATTAATTTTTCATTTAGCGTTTTTGGTAACTTTGAAAACATTTAGTGCGCTTAATTTCTCCTCAATAAATTCTAACTTTAAGCTGAATAAAGTTCAACATCTATGTTGAAGTTTTGTTTATTGACTGTTAATTCTTTAAGTAGTTAGCTATAGTTATATCCATACTCTTATTTTGAAATAAAGATGAAGACAGTTTATGCAGCAGTTCTGTCTCCTCTCCTCATGGTCTCTTTTTTTAAAAGAAACTTTATTAACTTTATTTATTATTGAACAAATGGCAAAAAACGAATGATTGACAAATACAACACTTACATGGTCAAACAACAAGGGATTGAACAAATAAATGCAACAATTCACATAAATGAATGTTTTCAACCTCTCTGAAGAAGTCTGTCTCCACAAATAGACTGATCTGTTTCCCAGTAAAAAAACGACAATAAAAATAAAAAAAATAAGGTATTTTATTGTTCTGGCGCAGATTTACTAATTGGCAATACCTGAACATTTGCATTAAAATAAAAGATCAGATTATGTTGTAGGGCTGTTTGAAGCGAAAGACTCTAAAAGCATGTTGGGGAGCAGCTGGTCAGCAGTGTGTCGAGTTTGTGCATCTGGGTGACCTATTGAACCAGTTTACATCCTCTCGAGAACATGTCATATCTGCCTCCTGTTGCCCTATGCCAACAAAAGAATGTGGCCATCGACCCAAATTAATATTTGGGTCGATGGCCACCCAAATGTGTCACTTCCTTTAAATTCAATTCGTCCTTGGTTCCAGTAACCTTTGATTTCACGTCCGTTCTCTTGCTCTCTTTCGCTTTGCAGTTTGCTCCCGGTTGCTGATCTGAACCGGTTTTAAATATTAACCAGAGATGGGGAAAAACAAAACATTGAAGAGGAGAGCAAATAATCCCACATGCTTAAAAAAAATAAACCAGAATCGCAAAGTGTGCAGTACAAGGGCAGAAAACTCAGAAATATTAACCATAGCTCTGTTTGCTAAATAAAATATGCTGTTAGGGCTGAGCAGTAAGGCCTCAAAGCATTTGTACAGACTCTCAGTTAGACCTAATGAACTCAAAAGAAATAAAAATAGACAAATTAGTCCAAATTAGCCTGGGGTTCAGCTTCTCGATAGGGAAGAAATTAATGCCCTAACTGTTGATATGAAAGGGATTTTTAATAAACTTCTGCTGGCAGCCTTGAAACTGGTTGCAGAAAACTTTAAATCTTTCAGAATCAGTTTTAAAAGCCCTTCGTTGCAGCTATACCTGGATGGAAAAACCCAGTCTTTAATAAATGCTAGAATTTTTGATATCAGAAAAAATGTACTTATTTATGACATATCAAATAAAATTGAGCCCATTTTAATCTGTGACAGATTTAAGAGTGAATTGAGTTCCTAACTCAAGAAAGTAGAGTTTCTCGTGATCATCTTCAATTAATCTTAAGAGTTTGGGTTTGTAAGAAAACATTGTGTTGTGAACAGGAAGAATTTACTTTGCAAAGATTACAATTTTCACAGCTTTTAACACATGACTTTTTTTCTGTTGCCTTCAGGCTGATAGCACACCGTCATGAAGTGGATGGATTGTTGGTGAGGATTTAGGCGCGGTAGACCTAGATAGTAATGAAAATGATGGCTTAATGGAGACTAAAGAAATCCAGGCAGCACAGGTGAGTGATGAGGCAAGGAAACTCAGACACTGGTAGCACGTTTGTTGTATAGTCATAGACATACAACAAATGACTCGGTTCGGACAGAAAGCAGGTGACACAGGTGAGGTAAAATACACAGAGGGTAATCAGGGGAAACGAGGGACAGCAGGAAACAATCAAGACTCACAGACACGGGCCTAAATTAACCAAAAAACAACACAGAAAACTAAATCCTCACACTCACCATAGTTTTGTTTGTTTCCATGTCAGAAGATGCAAAAACGGAGAATAACAAATGCAAGTCAAGAATGCAGTGCAAAGATACAGGTGACAATCACTTTTTTTAAAACTGTAAATTAGAAAGGTTTTTAGTACTCTGATTCAACAACATGTGAATCATACTTGACAAACTATAATTTGCTCAGAAGAATAATAAATTATAGACACAACAAAACTTAACCATCTAAGAATGAATCATACAAAAGAATTTGCTATTTTAGTCCTCTCTAATGTGCTAAACACGGGGGCAATAAATCACTGAGAAGTGCTTGGTATTGCTCACGTAAAAAAAAAAAAAAGAAAAATCTTATCTTGTCCAAAGTCCGAGACAATAAACTAAGGTTTTGTTTTCGCTTTTTACTCCACAGATTTCTTATCTTTGAAGAAAGATCCAATTTGGGATTGTGTATTGTTTAACTTCAAACTTTATCACAGTAAGAAAAGTAAACACCATAACAAGAAAGTGCATCTGGTGTGTTGACTGAGCAGTTTGATCTGCAGATATCTGAAGTTTGGGATAAAGAAATGATTAAAACTTCCAATGTTTACGCAACAGCGTGTCGGACTGACCCCACGGACAGCCAAGTGAAACATGATTAATCATCTTAGCGCGCGCGTACATATAAATCATACTTTCAGTATTTCAGCAACCTTCAATGAGGGTCTGGTGGCTCCCATAACGCCAAGCGTAAGCAGATTCTTGGTGCTGCATCTCTTCTGATTCACCATCCTCTGTTTCCTCTCTGTCTACGCACACAATTGGAAGTAGTGACCTCGTTTACGAGACTATTTAGCAGCAAAGAAGTAGATGTAGGCAGACACCACAATGACAGGGAAAAAATGTTTTAGAAAACTAAATCTCTACAGTATGCTTGTGAGACAACAATGGCAAACTTTTCCACTGCATAAAACATAGAAAATAAATAAAAAAGATAAGATGCTCTTGCTCCTGATTGCATCAGAATGTATGTCTGACAAATCTCTTGTTGAACCCTGAAGGTTCTACACCTCCTGCAAACCTCCTGCAGCTCTAGAAGGAACTTTTTTTGTCTTTCTTTGGAGTAACCCTAAACTTTTAATGACAGCTTATGCGTCTTGGCATGCTCTCCCTCAGTAAAGTAACTTGGAGCTTCTGCTATGTTTGATTGCAACAATATTCCATCTTCTCACACTCCAGATATTTTCAGTGGGCTCATATCGGCCTGCCCATGACGAGGTATTGATCTGATGATGTTTCAGCGACGGCTTGACTGACCTAGCTGTTCGGCATCCGGCGTCGTCCTGCTGCGGAGAAAGTACGATCCCCAGGACGAAGAAACATTGTCAGAGCATGAAGGAAGCAGGATTTTTTTTCTTGTTTTTTCAAAGTGTGTGCAGTTTCAACGATCATGTCCCATTTCATCTGACTTTTATGTCATTGACGTGAGACATGCGTAATAAACCTGCACCAGAAGAAGCCAAACACGTAAACCATGAGTGGAAATAATAAGTATGCAATTATAAAAGAATCTGCCACAACAGTCTGATTGCGGTCGCGTCATTCAGTATTAAGAATGTGTCTTTTGAAAAAAGACACATTCTTAATTATATACTATAAGTATATTTTCTTTTCATCTGAAGTTAGCTTTAAAGCATTTTCAGTTCTCTTTTAAACCCTTCTTATGCTTGTCCAAAAGTTTTCAACTCTTGAATAGGAATCATTTTGATTCCTCTTCCTTTCCAGGTTATACTAGCACTGCATTGGCATCAAGCTGGACCTGCTATAAAAGCTGTGATTTAATGCTTTTCCTCAGTAAATAAGGTTTGGTTCAGATGATCACTTAATTGTGTTGCAATTTGACAGAAACTGGAATAAAATGGCTGTCATACCCGTAGAGCACCTGATTTCTGAGAAAATTGCTGCAACCTCTTATTTCTCTCTCCAGAGCTGGAGCTGCACCAGTAAGAACTGAGTGAAAGACAAATCATCTGTTTCTGGTTCACAGTTACTGACCAGCAAGCCTTCAGTCAACTGCATCCTAACTTATTCTATTTTCAAGAATAAAATATTTTCATATCGGGTTTCATCCTGATATGTATTACAAAAAAAAAAAAAATCAGTGATCAATTATGAAATTGTTTTTAGAAAGCATGCACTCACAATTAATTAATTACAATTAATAGTTCACAAATAAATAGACAAGCTAATTTCAAACATCCCCTGTTGTTTCATTGTGCTCTGGTGACTGGAAAAGAAAGCAATGAGCCAGATTCAATACATTTATTTTGCTCATCGGTCTGAAGCGAGAGGATGGGGCTAAACCAATTTCAGGTGCATTTGGTCTGGTGGTGCTGCAGCATCGGTGCAGGTTTGCATGGCCAAACAGAACCATTATTCATCTCCAAGCACCACAGCCCACTTCCCATCCGAGGCCGCCTCTCAATCAGACCGTGCCAGATTATTCTCTGTATTAATACAGACACACACACACACACACACACACACACACACACACACACACACACCTACACACACACACACACACACACACATAATTGCCCCTCCTAGCCAAGTGAAATGCGTGTGCTCTGCAGGTGGCCTCCCAGAATCTCCAAAATATGAATAGGTTTATGATCTCAACAAGTTTGTGCTCAAAAGAAAACTTGTCAACATAATGTTAAAGTTCTTCAAATATCAATGACCTTATCGTTAATTATATAATTAGTCATAACTTTAAATGTTACTTAAAGTCATAAACTCTGAATGTGAAGTCTTTTATAAAAGGTTTTAATTGGTAAAGGTCAGATATTTTCAAGCATTTATGATGATGATGACTCACTGATTTGCAGGTTGAATAGAGAAGACACGTTGCAGCAGCAGAAGCTTCATGTATGTATGTGGTTACTGTCCCTATGGGATGCATCTCACAGACCTTAATAATTAAAGACCGGTGAATTTTTGCACACTTATTCTGAGTCAAAACTATTTAAAAAAAAATTGTATAGTATCCTACTATAGTGGCACACAATTTGGAGTGGTATTTTTTTTTTTATAAACCTTTGACTTTAAGGGGAGATGTGTGTTCCCAGATTGAAGCAGCTCGCCTGCAGAAAGAGGAGGCGTTCAGTCAGAGGAGGTCAGGGAGAGCAAACGGTGAAAACAAACAAAAACAGCCAAGATAGCTGAACTAACCCATAATGGAATCAGGCTTTAAGATTTAACCAGTTGGATTTTTCACTACCCAGATTTGATTGCAACAAATGTGTTTATTGCAGCATAAGCTTCTGACTTTGTTTATTTGTAGTGTAAAGTTCCAGTGAGGTTATTTTTTTTATTTCCCTTCAGCATGCAGGATGTTATCAGCTCATAACGTCTTATAAGTACAGTAGTGTTTTCCTTCCTATTCAAGCTGGTTTTTAATCCAGACTGAAGAACTACCTCCAATGGCCTGAGTCAGAATTGACAGCTGTCAGTCTTACCTTAAAGCTAAAGTCCAAGTTAACTCTCTGAGGAAGACAGCAGCCTGATTTCAGACGGCTGAAGCACTCAGTTCCTTCTTTAGTGGCGGTTCTGGTAGTGAAACTCTTTGAATTTGTCCTTCTAATCCCTCCTGGAATTAGAGTAGACATGGTTAGTCAAAGCTAGACTGCAGACTGTTTTCTTAGACTCCTAAGAGACCAATTAACCACTTGATAAATTTTTTATCTTTACTTTTCTTTTTGTGTGGTAGTTTGTAGACTCAAAGTTGTGTATTATCTGTAGTTTTGTGTTGGATTAAGGATGAAATAAAATTTTACCTTCATTAAAACTATTATGTCAATGACTGTAAATAAAATTAAGGCTTAAAAATTTACAAAAATTTCCTCTAAATATTTGAAGACAAATATTAAATGGACAAATATTAAAGGTATATGCACAACTTGCACTACAATTACAACATTCTTGTGTCTAAAACTGGTTATTGAAGACAGATTTTACAAACTAGTGGGAAAGCTTCTGTAAGGCCACGGTCGTAATTACACTTCAGAGACTAAATATATATTTAGTGCATCCACCATTAATTATACACAAATCAAGTAAGCAGCTTTAAAAACACAAATCTTCAAGATGTTTGCAGAAAATGAATGTACTAAACTCCAGAAGATCCCCTGCTGCTTCTGTTGGCTAATTAAAATTTTATGCTTTACCACATTGCTCAGTATTCCTTTCATTCCCACCACAAAACTCACAACAGCAACATAAAAGAGGCCACGGGGCATCTCTCACCGTTTCCACCACTGCATGTCCCAGGCGCTGCGTGGAAAATAGGACAGCGGTTGAACGCTCCTTCAAATTCCTCTCAATCTGCAACGAGTCACAGAAAAGGCTGCTCTCCTCAAACGTCTCTTTTATTAAACAAAAACATGAGATGCAAGCATAATTCTTGGCCAATTAAAAACAGTTTTCCACTGCGTGAGTTATAGGAAGCAAATACAACACAGAAGCACCTTATTTATGGGCGCTGCATGCTCCTGAGACATAAAGACGCCATGCAGCTGCACATTCAAATCAGCACAGCCGGAGTTACATTTCAT
This sequence comes from Poecilia latipinna, assembly GCF_001443285.1. Taxonomy (NCBI): domain Eukaryota; kingdom Metazoa; phylum Chordata; class Actinopteri; order Cyprinodontiformes; family Poeciliidae; genus Poecilia; species Poecilia latipinna. The sequence continues at coordinate 87,403 of NW_015112988.1, forward strand.
CATTATAATTCCTTGATACTTTGGCTTATATCATGAGGATGCAGCAATTAAAACCCAGCGCGATGTGGCTGTGCCACGACTCAAAGCGTACCAATTCTAATCTAGTCAGTAAACAAATCAGTACAATTGATCTCTGGAGATTCAGGATGAATCTCTGAGTTTGTATAACAACAATAAACAGAAGTGTGAGCATCAGCTGAAAGACTCAGTACTTTGATTGTTTTTGCAAATTCGGAGGAGACCTACAGCTTTGATCAGACGTCTACGAATATTTTCGTAATATTTTCCAGGGTGGAACAATCAACACACAAATTCAATGATTCGTAGAAACAAAAACCCACCTAAATCTTTTAATAACTCTACTATTGATTCAATAATGTCTTTGAACTTGACAAAGTAAATAATCGTGACCGAGTGCAGCTGGTAGTTTCTGTTTTCTGCTTGCTTGACACCCATCACTGAACTTAGCAATATTCACAGCAATGTTTGAAAAGGAAAACGCAGAAAAGCAGTGCTGCTGTGCTCAGAGGGCGTCTCTGCTGAGATATGTAACAGCTAGACTGAATTATTTGGCAATTACAACACAATCATTTGTTTGCTTCCAAACCTAAGAACAATGTAGTAGCTGTCAATCGTGGTGGTGGCAACATTAATGGTACTCTGGATGAACTTTCTTCCTTTGGAAACAAATTTACAAATCAAAACCAAGTTTGAAAGAATCTGTTAATAACAAAGCAAATCGGTTCAAGTTTTATCACCCTATGAGTTGTTTTTAGAGTTTTTAATCTAAGTTTATGCTGACGTTTTTCATTTTAACAGGTATTATGTCTTGTTACGAGGGAATTTCTCATTTTATATTTCATAAGGAGAAAGTTTCTCATCTTAACAGGTTTCACTTCTTGTTATAGTGGGAGTTTCTCATTTCAGTGGGAGAAAGTTTCTTGCTTTAATGGGTTTTATATGTTGGTATATCAATAACGTTTCTAATTTTTATGGGTTTTATCTCCTGTTTCAATGAGAAACCTTGTTTTAGTTAGTTTTATATCTCGCTATTAAAAGAAAGTACATCTAACAGATTTTTATGTCTCATATCAACAAGAAACCAAATATCTACAAAAGTCTTGTATTTATTTCCCAGTTCTTGCAGTTAAATGCTCAATACAATCTCACAAAATATGACAGCTTATATCAGTTCTTGCTTTAAAAATTTAACAAAGTTGGATATTGTGGAATTATCAAACACTAAAAGTAAGGGTCCATAAAGAAAAATTGCATTTACAAAATTATATTGTTTGAATAACATGCAATCAAAGATATTTTGAAACTATTTATTCTTTTTAGAATAGACTCAACCCAGACCCATTTTCAGGTCGCATTGCTCTTTTCAAAAATGATGCAAGATGAGGTTAACAGAAGTTGCCATTTTAAAGAAGGTACACGGTGTCCAGTAGTGTAATTCAGCTCTGCCCCATGTGTGGTTGTGCTATCTGAGGCTAGACAGACTCTTCATTGTGGAAGTCAGAGCACAGCTGTGTCTGAATCGACAGCAGAGCGTCTGCTCAGGGCTGAAGCTCTTATCTTTACTCCACTACTGAGTGTAAAACTACAGTATCAGTGTCTGCTTGAATCAAGGTGCTGCAGCGTTAGAATACGTGGCTTTACATGGCCTGAAAAACGAACAGCACAGACAGGTGATGTATAATCTTTTCAATCAAGCTGGCAGGACATCCATCAGATTCACATCACAATCTCACCTTTTCTTCACAAACCAGACGCCACCCAGGCTTTATCCAGCCTCTGTTTAGCTCTGGGCCTTGGCTCACCAAAATCAGGACATTTGGACCCTTTGTTAGGAGTCAAATATAAGCCTTATGTTGTTGACTGTCTGCTTAATCTATGTTGTGTTCTCTTCTCTCAACCTTTGGTTGCTTCTTCCCTAAAATCCAAAATTTCATGATCAGCCCAGTAAAAAGACTGATTTTGGTTGGTGTCTCTCTAATCTACTGGTATTAATTAATACATTTTCTGTATTAAATTGTGGGTTGCCAATAATCAACTACACATCAATTTAGCATAATAGTTTAAACATTTTTGTTGTTGTTGTTGTTGTTGTTTATTTTTATCCAAAAGTACATTCTGTCCTGTGATTACTGTAAGATTTCCAGATGGCGAGGTTCTGAACAAACACACACTCATCCAAATATGGCAGCACATTTCTGTTCCTTGCAAAAAGGAAAGGCTGATGATGGTTTATTTATGCTTCAAACTTTTCAGGTTTGTAGGCTTTGTGGCCCTAAGACAAGGTTTCTGTCCTATAATATCGCAGGCTCAAATAAGAAAGTGGAAAGCAGACGGTTTGCCAAGGGTAAATCTTAAAAGGGACCTATTGTGCAAAATGTACATTTTGCATGTTTTTATACATCCATTTGAATCTCAACTGCTTCCAAAAACCACCCAGCCATTTTTTGGCAATGTTTTTGGTGTCTTGAAAATAAGCTGTTGAGTCTCACAGTGCCGTTACCTAGCAACCCCAGCTGAGTCCATCCCGTTGCCTAGCAACCCAAGCAGAATTCCAGCACATTTCAGCTGGTTTTATGGCTGTATGCCTGTACAATGGCTGCTGGAAAAGATAAGTGTTTTGTTGTCGGAAATCACTTGCTGCATTCTTGTTATTTGTACAGGAGGTTCTACTTCTGCTTTTCAAAGATGTAAGTTTGTATAATCATTTGTTTGCAGCTATTTTCACATGTGAGTGTAAACATTAAGTTGGGGAGGGGGCATGGTCAACAGCAGCTTATTTGGATTTAAAGTGACAAGAGGCTGTAAAAAAGCTTATTCAAAATTGCAGAACTGACTAAAATCTCATTATATAAGAATGATTTTCTACAAAAAAAAATGAGCTGAACATGTTTTGTATAGCCTATAGGCCTATTCTAACCTTTTAAAGGAAGCACCTTTAATCTTCTTATATGAGACATCAAATGGCATATTATTTAAATTTAAACTGTCTGTTAAGGTAGACTACGTTTAAACACTCGGCTGAAGAGAAATATGTGATTGGGATTCATAAAAGAACCTTTGACTACGACTTCTATGAATAAATGAAGAGTCCATATTGTGTTAAACTTGGTTTGACATCATAATCTTCCAATAATTTGCCTGACTGATTCTCACTGACTCAGTATTGCCTTGTCATTTACGCTGTGGTGGCCGTGTCTGTCTGTCGGAGTCAATCAGCTCTCTTCCTTCTGGTTTGACTGTCTGGTTCTTGGTGGTAGTTTGAACTGAATCAACGCTTCACTCGTACAGACAGACGGTCATGTCTGTCAGGATTTTTCCTCCACTTTCTAAATCTCTACATACTTGGAGGAAATGGGATCTTTTGTCCCGCATTTGCATTTAAGAAATGTGACTCAAATAACACTTTGCTCTTAAAGTTTGAGATCAGGTTTTTAGAGCAACAAGTCTGCCTAAGTAAACAGTGAAGGCCAAAAGGATTAGGTTTAAATGGGTTTAGGGAGATATTTATGTATGAGAAGGGGTAAGATATGACCAAGCACGCTCCTCGTTTAATGGTGGATAGTTCTTGAAAAGGTTCATTCTAAAACCTGAGAAATCCAAATCAAAAATACCTCAATTTATTCATTTGTACAATGATACTCCTGTGAATAAAAATATCCTTCTAATAACATCACAAGTTATTTACAATTCCTAAGATGCTTAAATGCATTCACATGAATGTTGTATAAATCAGGGGCTTGTAAAAACGCATTTAACCATTTTTTATTTGAGAGTTAAGTGACGGAAACATCTTCAAATTTGAAAATGGAAACACTTGCATGTAAGTGTTTACATCCATAGCTGCTATGATTTTTAATGATTTATGGCACGTATAGACTTTCTGACGTGACTTTAGTTGCATTTCGTATTTAATGGGAACAACACAATTTCAGAATTTTGTTTTTTTCAACACTGGCAGAATATTGAAAAAGCTTTGTATACATTTGTATTGAAAACAGAGCGACAGATTTTTAGCACATATTAAAAACTGGCCACTATTATGCCAAAAGTTTGTTGATTCCCACAAATGGCATTAAGTTGCACAACAACTTGGTAAAGTATCTTTAATCAAATGTTAGTTGGGGTGGATGTATAATTTGAATGCATATTTTTTTTCTATATATATATATATATATATATATATATATATATATATATATATATATATATATATATACACACTTATCAAAAGCCCAAAATTTAAATGTCATTCAAGCCCATCGTGTGTGTGTCAACTGAACATGTTCAACTACACAGTATTGTTCTTTACTTTTTATGAACCCCTTTACTCAGAAGACAGAAACCTTGACCTTGTGAATATAAAGACAAAAATAATTCATCTTTACACAAACTGCTGTGAACTGAATTTCACAAATAAACAGGGCATGACTGCTGGGAACAAAAGAGGAAAAGATTTAAAATTCAGACAGCAGCACCTTAACTCGTGTCTCTATGTAAGTTGCTCACAACATTTTTAGTATAATCACCTCTTTAGGCTATTAACAGCATGGACCACTGCACATAGCTTTTTGTATTCCCTCTAAACCAACAGCTGTGCAGGATGTGTCTTTACTGTGCAGCTGGGGGTAAAGACGAGGTTAGGGCCAGATACTGTGTACTCTAACCACAGGTCTGTCCCTAAGGGAGAGAATTAGAGATTTTGTGCTGGGCTAAGCAGCCATTTTTCAGGGGCTAAGGGTGTAAAAACCCTTGGAGGTGCAGCCTACATTGTTGTGCTTGTTCGCTAACAATGGCTGGAAATATTGGCAGCTTGATATAAAAAAAGGATTCATAGAATATTTTGCAATAGCTTACCAGCTCCTTGGTCTTTCAAACTTCTGCTTCATTTATGCTCAACTTTCTCAGGGTTTCATCATTGTCCTACCTGCCACTGAAACCTTGATTCTTTTCTTTTTCGGCCATCCTGTGGCATATTTGTTGCTGTGTTTGGCATCCGTTGTCCTGTTGATGACTCAGTTTGAGTCACACTTTGGTATACAGAGGAGTTCCCGGGTGAATCTCTTTCTGCAATGTGTCCTGGTGCTGTGGTTGAAAAACAAATGACCTCAGTCGCATTACTGTTGGTAAAATGTGCTGATAAACTTCACTCCGGTCTCATCCATCTAATGGATATTGTTCCACAAGTATTGTGGTTCATTTTGATGCAACTTTTACAAGCATGTCAGAATACTCTGGTAAAAGACATCTTTGATTTCAAGGAGTTTTATCCTAGTTAAATAAAGGCTGTACGATTATCCTTTTCCTGGCAGCACTGCCAAACTAGCAATACCTGTTCACTCTCAGTATCAGTTAAAATAAATGATTTTTGGCCTTTTTTGGCAACTACTTCTCTACTTACTGATGTCTTTTCTTTTTGTCATTGTGGCACACATTCTTCTATGTTTTAGCGAAGCAAAATACCAGAAGAACAGCTTTTACTCTGCAAAAACACAAAATCTTACCAAATATTTTCATCATCTAGTTTCTGTGGCATCTTGAAATGAGACAAAACGAGCTGGCAACTAACTTTCCAGCAATAATTCCTTAATATTGATTTTTAAAAGAATTACTAGTTCCACTGGCAGAATGTTTCACTTTTAAAAAGACATTTCTTTCCATTGTATAAGTCGAAAACTGTGCCAGTGGAACTAGTTCTTTGTTTTTATGAAAAGAAAGATCAATGTTCAGAAATTATTGACCTAAGTCAAGCTCCTATATATTTCTGAAAATTTACTTAAAGATTGTTTTGTCTTATTTCAAGTGCACTAAGACATTTACCCTTGAACATAGACAACAATGCTAAGAAACGCATTAAAAAAATGTGTTTTTGGAATGCAGAGACTTGTTAAAGATGAAATAATGAGGCAGAATTGATTACTTCAGCCTGGCAGCTAATTTCCATCTAAAATCCTACGGAAGCAGTAACTGTATCAAAACTTGTTTTTATAATGACTGTAATTACATAAAACCCATAAATAGTTTTAATTAGCAACTTCAAAATGAGGTAAATAGAATGAACAAGAACGCATAAGATGCACTCCAAGAGCTCTCAGCCTTAGCAGGTACCGTCTCCTCTTAACCCTGCAGTAAAGAGCATCACTGCTGTGACTCCAGTCCAGTTTATTGTTCAGGTGGATACTCAGGTATTTATATTATACTAGTTCACCATTTCAGTGTCAGTTCCCTGGATGACAGCCAGCAGACCACTTGCCACAGACGGCAGTTCCGGTTTGAAAGATCTAGAGAGAATTTCCATGGAGGAGTTACACAGAAGCACAAATTTGTGTCTCTGACATCAATTTACTATTTAGCTGCTCTGAATCACACTTCTCTTCATAAACAATCAACCAAAAATTGTACAACTAAGTGATTTTTCTCAGTAGGATTTTATAGCCAGAACAATATATGTGTGAGACGGAGACTATATGTGTTTGAAGAAGCAGAAAAAGCTCTTGGTTGACTCAGCTGATCAGCTCCGGGACAATCTGAGCGTTCACTGTAATCACAGCGACCTGAAGCAACTTGAGTGCTCCTTGCTTGAGAAAATGACGGGAAAAGTTATGCGGCGGTGGGTGATGGGGTGAGAAAGATGTAAACCTACAGCTTGTCAGCACAAAATCAACGCTGCAAAGCATGTGCTACAACGTACGGTTCCGATAAATTAACAAATTGTCTTGTTTGATGTCGAAGGCAAGAACTAGACCATCCATCCCTCTTTACCGCCATACATAGTGGTGACAAAAGACAAATCAGATCACTGATATGGCTTTTAGTCGTATTGTACTTGGTTTATCACAGACTGCTTCAGTTTGTGTTCATCATTTTAAAACCTTGGGATCAGATTGCATTTTTTTTTTTATTTTTTACTATTTTATTTCTTTTTAACTTGTTAAGCATTTTTAAATGTACCATTGCTGGGAAAGTGCTACATAAATAAAATCAAAGCTCAGTTTAGGCTATTTTCTGGTTGTCACTAAAAGTAGTTTCTTTAAATAGCTGGTATGATTACATGCAGTTCAGACATGTGCATGCTGAAACCTAAATATTACAAGATAAAAAAAATATAATTGCACTTGCAACTCTACAGAATGGTGACTGGAGACATGAAGCAGAAACGCTTGGGCACCCTCAGAGTAATGAAAAGGAAGACAAGTTTGAATGGGGTTTAATAGCCATTTCCACATTGTCAGTGCTGCTGTCCTTCATGAAAACCTTGTGGGTGACAGCAGCCTGCTGTAAGCAACATACGTTCTGGCTCCAGATACCATATTTCATATATGCAGCCTAAATTCCCTCTGTTGAAAAGAAAGAACAGTAGATAAACCTCTCATTTTTTTCTTTTCGCATTTAATTTTGTGTCAGATCAACATTATGAATGTCCTAAAAGAACTGGTTATGGCAGAGCGATTTGATAAAACCACTCATCAACAAACTGTTAAGATTAAGAAATATCTCTCTCCTTTCATTCTAGAAATTAAATAATATTGAGCCTCTTTTCACATTGATGCATTTTGGCCCCATGCAAATAAAATCTGCTTTGATAAAATCACATGTAAGCACTCAACTGTTAGCTTGAAGGTGCTGGTTACTAGCCCCCGATGAGTCTAAAGGGCCACATGAAAACTTATGGCGGCCGGATTTGGCCCGTGGGCCTTGAGTTTGACTGATGTGCTCTGGACTAAAATCTTGCTTCTTGTCCCATTTTGCTGGCACAGTTCATTTTCCCATTTCTGGTATCACTTAAAAGACGCTGAAAATAGAAAAAAAAAAAACAAAGTAGTCAAAGAAATTGTATCTAAGGAGGAATTACATTAAAAACTTTTAAAACAGCTCCCTCATTCATGGCCAAGTAGTAACAAGCTTTAGTTGAAGAAGTGTCGACTTCTGAACTTTTACTAAGATGTCTTCCTTAAAATCTGTCATTTTTCAACATTTTATTACAAATAAAAAACTATAAAGTTTAGTTGTAAGCTGGGGAAGGTCAGAGCATAGTTGATTGGTGTTTGAAAACCTAATTGAGGACATAGAAGTCTATTTGTTAATTTAATAAGTGACTTTTTGTTGCTTTGAAAATTGCAGCATTTTTATGAAGCTTTGAACTTCGATAATACTGTGTATTATATTTTTTTTTCAATTTGATGCCTGACTGTTTCTACCATTCCTGCAGTTTAAGAGTTAAATGTCTGCAACATCCGGTACATATAAGAAACAAAAAATTGTCCACTTTAAACCTGAAATTTGTTGGTACAAATGTCCTCTGTCTGGGTCGGTCATCAGGCTGGAAAAAGCTTCACATGTATAATTTTAACTAATCACACCAGAATGAGAGGTCCTGACAAAATGATGTGATTTTAACAGCAGCTTTTGTTGAGATGGATGTAATTTTAAGGTTACTTTTTCATTTCACCAGAATGCTGAAACAAAATTTGACACAAAAAAGAATCAGTAAATCTTTTATAGTGAGATTCATTTAAAAGGTTACAAACAGTTAACTGCATCAGCATGTTTGCATGAATTCAGATTAGCCAGACCGGAAGGCTATAGCTAGGACAAAAGTGGGCTGCCATCTTCTCAAAACAATTACATCCATCCATTGTCTACACACTTAACAATGCAGAATCACCTGAGAAATGACGGACAGGCTTGTACCTAATAAAGTGGCCAGTGGATGTCTATTCTTTTTTTAACAGGATATCCTTCAAAAGTCATTATCTACTTAAGCAGTTCAAGCAAGTGTTGATTCACAAACACAAATTTTAACATAATCTCCATTCACTACTATATTTTTAATGTTTATTATTATTATTATTATTATTATTATTATTATTATTATTATTATCTTAGATTCAAATTAAGTACAGAAAATGATCTCACCCCAACTATTCCTTAGTATTAAAGGTAATTAAAAACGAGTCAGGCTTCACAAAAAAGGGGGGAGAGAAAAATATGGGTCTGTTCCTTTAAATCTTCCCCACTTTTAATTTTTTTGGAGCGAGGGAGGGAAATACGGAGACAAGGGAAACCAAGCAATGTTAAAACACATTCATGCAGACAGTGGCGAGCCGACATCAGCAGCAACACGCTAACAGACTGACCAGCTCCCGTTCAGCCGCCACAAGCACAGTTCCCGCTGCGTGGATGCGTGGAAGACCCCCCTGGTCTGGGTGGAAGGGGGAGAAGTTTCCCCAAAGACGAGTCTGGATCCAGCTGAGAGACGATGCCTTCTTCCTTTAGACGGGTCTCACAGGTGGCTCTGTGGATTTGCTGATTTTTATTTCTTATTTTTCCAAGTTATTCAGCGGGGACAGGAAGAGATTCTGAGCCAGAGGATGCTCCCACAAGTCATTCGGATTTTGTATGTCTTGTCTTTTTGCGTCTTCCAAGGAGGTTTCATCAGGTAAGAAGATTTAAAAAAATAATAATTAAGCGATGCGAGTTTTCTTTCTTTTTTTGGTATTTGATTGGCACAAACTTTTTTTTCGAAATTGTACATTAACTGTGCGCTGTAATAATTTGTATTACTTACAAACAGTTCATTTAATCTCTCTCAGAAATCACATATGGATTCAATAATATACCAAGAGGGAAAACTGAATTTATGTTTAATATTTTGATAACCTGGAACAATGTTGAGCGCGTTTTTTTTTTCTTCCAGGTTTTTACGCACACAGAAATCACACAACTCCGAAAATACACCTCTTCAATGACTTAAGGAAGCGTAGTCGCTTAAAGAAACTTTAGATATATTATTACTTATTGTGGTTGAGCAATATCCTCACTGGTAAAACAATCGCTTCCCTACTAAGCCGCAAATCCTTGTCTTGTTAATTATATTTTCTTTTCAGAAACTAGAATAAAATAAAATTTAAAAAGTGCTGTTTTGTTTAAAAATGCAAACATGATTTTTGTGTGTGTGTAAAAAACGGATAAACACAAACTTAAATATAATTACATTTTCTTTTATCAAAGAGGAGAGAAAAATAAACAGAAAAATAACATCAGTCTACTAGCAAAGTGTATGCTTCAATAACGGGTGACGTCACTGCCCATATATGGGGGGCGGTGTTTGACATGCCTTGAATTAAAAAGACGCTTTTTTAAAAATCTAACTCTTCAAAAATATTTATTTATTTTTATGTAGCTTTCACTATGCTCTTATTCAGGGCTGCACTGTGCTCCTGCTGCTGCTTTGCAGCAAGCAAGTCCTGGGTTTGAATCCGATCCTGCATGTGGTATTTCTGCATAGATTTTCTCCCTGTGCATGCGTGGGTTCTCTTCGGGTACTCTGGCTTCCTTGCACAGTCCATAATGTTACAGTAACTCTGTCCAATGTTACCATTAGGAGTGCATGATTATGTTCCATGTGATGGGCGTGGGGTGAGAATAAGGTGGTATAAACAATGGGTGGATAATTTTGCCTGTATGTGCACTTTTTTGTGGTTAAAAAAAGTGGTTTGACACTTTTAGGGCGCACAGAAGAAACAGTGCCTCCTACAGTCTCAATATATAATGGTTGCAGAATCAGGTGCCTGCTTAGTAATATAAAAATCAATTTTTCTCTATGCCTGCGGTCTTATACTTTATCGATTTGAAACATGAAAAGAAATTCAGTCTTTTCATGTTTCTTTCATTCTTACCTGCCTTTGACTTTTTAAAAAAGTAAAGATATCTTGTATTTCAATATAATATTTTCACTTTTTAAAACAGAAATCACACTACCACTTCTTTATTTTAGTTTCTCATGAGAACATCCAATTACCAAAACATGCACAGACCCAAAATATTGGGATACATAAAGAGCATTGCGAGACAGAAAGTCATCCTGGGGTACAAGACCTGACAATTAATGAACTTCAAACCCAAATTTACATTGAACTTGTCTCGATAATTGCGGCTCAATAATTTAAATAAAAAAGACAATTTATTTGATGAATTCAATTTGAAAATTGAAGCCCATACCATTTATCAACCAATCAAGTTTAATTGCACAGCACATTTCAGCAACAAGGTAGTTCAAAGTGCTTTACATCACAAAAACATAAAAATAAGTCATAAAAACATGTTACAATCAACAATTAAGAAACAAACATTACATTTTGTTGATGTCATCATCAAAATCGTCAATACACATCAAATATATTGATCGATATTTGAGTGATTATGGCTCGAAAGCAACTCAGAACAAGTGAGGTTTTAGCCTTGATTTTGCAGTTTTCTGGAAGTTTGTTCCAGATTTGTGGTGCATAGAAATTGGATGTACCAGTGTTCGCAAAAACTTATTAGCTAAAACATTTTAGCTACGCTTGCCAAACTGGGAGACATGGGGGTGTCTCAGGCAGGACATTTCTGAATCACTGAGCAGAATTTTCTCTCATGTCTCAGATTTGAATCTCTTTAGTGGGCATAACAGTAACTTCTGTACGTTGTGCTTTAAGCATGGTAGATGGGATATTTTTATGGATACAATAAATGACAGCTGCTGGTGTAGCTGCAGCTTCTGAAGAGGGCAATGGCATGCCTGACAGTAATGATTCTGATGATGATTGTTAGAGCTTTGCTGAATGGGACTTTGAGATCAGCTAAGGGGGGACTGTACGTCTGGTTTGAGAGTAAAGCTTTACAGTAACTTGCTGCGTCTTTGGATATTTTCACAGCTTCACAATCTGATCATGTACACATTGGAAAAGCACTGAATAAACTAAATAAGACATTGATCAGCAGAATGTTATGCAAATAATACAGTGAGTATGTTGCACAACACTTCTACACAGGATCTGTGGATAGATTTGCAAAAATACATTTGCAAACAAACCAATGATGGGGGCCTTTGTGGTTCTGTGTTTATTGCGGATCGGTTATAATACAGTGGGCTAAGAGGTTTTAGCACAAAAATCTGTGCTAAAACTATTACTATACTTGCGTCCAAGTATAGTAATAGAAGGTTTAGTGGAAGGAAAAAGTGTATGGTTTAAAAGGTGGACAAACAGTGATGACTGTTGCATTGGAAGATTGTGAAGAGATTTACAAGGGAACAGAGACCAGGCTTCAAAAATGGCTTAAGATCAATATCTCCTTCTAGCTAAACTAGTCGAAGAGGTTTTGTCAGCTGACTGTCTTATTGCAGCAAGGTGCTTTACTTCCTTTCAGACAAACTAATATAATTAGCAGTACTTCTTTTTGCCAGAAAATCCTGCAGATAAGAGTTGAACTTTGGCCATTTAGGTTTTTCTCTATATGTGTGCAACTGGTGCATTTATCAACCTGTTGTGTTTGAATTTAATTTTGTTACACAGCTGCCAGCCTTGCTTACAGGTTGGGGTCATTGTGGCTTTGCTTCTGCAGGCAATAAGGGAAAGCATCAGTCAAGGTTGTGTTCAGTATTTCTGGATGCAGAAGCAGAAATACATCTTGATTTTTCTGTTCATCATTAATTTCCACTTGTCTTAGCCTATCCTCCTTTCCTGCTTTCCAAACTTCCTTAGCTTCTTTCTTTTCCCCACTCAGTGCCAAAAAACTTTTTTTGTTCACACTGAACACTTTCCTTATTTCATGCCCTGCCACCCTCAGGTGTGAACGGAAGGGAATTAAGATCTGCATAATCCCGGAGTGGAACAGAGCCGTGACTCTGTGAACCCAGGGGCGAGGAGAGCAACTCTCAGCCTGGAGAGGCAGTCAACTGACAGCACCTCCTCTGAGAAATTATATGCTCTCCTGCTGGCCTTCCTGCTCACTACATGACGGGGGGAGGGAGCCACAGGGAGGCAAGAAGGAAAAGGGGACAGATTAAGGAACGAGGGCAGGTGTAAAAGACAGGCAGAATCAGACGGAGGTGGGGAACGCGAAAACGTTGAGAAAGAACCCTGCCGAGATGTATGCGAAGACGAAGCTGAGAGTTTGGCATGTTTAGCTGCAGGCAGCAGTTAGGATGGGGCTTGGAGACGGAGAAATGTGGCACAGGCTGGGAAACGGAGACAATGTGAGCAACTGGAGGCGGAAGAAGAGATCCGAAATAAGAAGCTCTCTGCCATTTTTGAAACTACAAAGCAGAGCTCGCAGACTGGAAGGACGTAGAAGTGTTGGTTGCCTGTCAACAGGAGGAAAAACGGGGACAAAGAATGCAATGAATATTACAGGTCACATCAAAGTTAAAGTATGCAGTCTGAGAGGGTTGCGAATGTAGACTGCATGCATCAATCTGTGTGTGTGTGTGTGTGTGTGTACAAAGAGACAGTGTTGCACCTTGCACTTCATGTCAGTTTAAATTCAGTGCCAGCTGAAAGGGAAAACCTGAATCTGTCTGACTTCCTTAGTTTTTTCAGCCACTCGGTTGATTTGTTGGAGGAGAATCTAGGCTTGAATCAAAAGAAAAAAATAAGGCACTTTAGGAATATTTTTGAATTATTTTAGAGCAGAACAGTGTTAACACATTAAATTATCTGTAATTTCCTGGTATAGTCACTTTTTTCTCACTCAACCTTAAATAACGTGGCTTTCAGCCATGAAAATATGATTATACCAATAGTGTCTTTTTACATGACGTATAAATACAACGCCTCAAAGTGACAGTTGTCAATAAATGAAGAACATGTGACCATTACAGAGCTTGGGCGTTTCTTCAAAATTATTTAAAAGATGGAGCAGAAACTGGTTGCCCATTATTCTTAAGAGTTAGTTTTCCCTTCTTTAAAACTATGGTTAAAAATATCTATCAGTTTTGACCTTAACCCTTCAGTTTTCTGCTTGAATCCTGAAGCTAAAGATGGACTTCTTAGATGTATTTTACTTGGTTGTTTAAATAAATAAAGTTGAAGTTTTGATTATCGAGGGTGAAGACTGTTTATGTTAATGCTCTGTTTCCTCATGTCTCTTTTTTTTACCCCTGTGCCCAATTACTTTATTTCAAACAAGAAACAACCTGGAAGAAAGTAAAACATGGACAGCAGTGAAAAAAGTCATAAGCATAAATATAGGGACATCATAGATCCTGTAAATTGTCAAAATTAAATTGGTTCTTGAGGTTTGTAGCCTTTCAAGGGCAGATATAATTTGTACTTTAGTGATTTAGCATTAGCTAAAATATTTGTGATTAGTGGGTTAGCACACCACAGCTAGCTTTTTAGTTAGCGATGCCCAACACTAATAAAAGACTGCCAGCACTTGAATGGGCTATATTTGGTTAAATTTGAAACTTTGCGCCTTAACATAAAACACATGCACATCTTGCTGCAGTGTGGGATGCTTAATAAAAAGTAGTACCAGTCTAAAACTTTCCTTTTTAATCATTTCATAAGTATTTGAACTTCACAACAGATGAAGGATAAATTGTGGAAATGCTTCCACGCTTCCTGGTTATCAGATATCTATCTGTTCATTGGTGAATTGCAGAGTGAAGCAGTGGTTTGCCTTGGAACGAGAGACAGATAATCTCAACAGGCACGCTGTCCTTGCCTCTAGCCAGAGAGAGATCACGATTCACATCAGAAATGGGTTTATCATCCCATTGAGCTGGGAACTCCTAAGCCTGAAGCTTCCTTCAGAGAAACCCTGTCCTGGGGGAGGCTTTTCCTCTTAACTGTAAAAGTTTTAAATGCTTCTCCACTGATTATAAACCCAACGTCATCATATTTTCATGAAATACGGCCTCGGACAGAATTGCTTCAGTTACAGTATATTGCAGAGATCTTTAGAGATAATCAGTAACACAAATAGGCTAAACAAGCAAAGGACTTGTTCTTTTTAGAGTTTATCTGAATTTCAGACACATACATTTCTCATTTTTTGGACTGCAGAGATGTTTTTCTGTGCTGCTTCCCCGCCTGCTGTACTAATAGCCTTCAGGTTTGAAATTGGTGCCTCTCTTATTTAGAGCAAACATTCATTCAAATAAATTCAAGTTGTGAATAGCTTTGTTTACAATAGAAAAATAATAAAATATCACATTACATATAACTGTCATGATTTAAAACAGCTGAAATAAGCTTGATTTTAATAGTGCTTATATTTTGACGATATACGATAAATTCCAACCCTACTTCACTCATGATAGTATGTTGTTTTTTTTCCCATCCCGTATCATATATTAAAGACCTCAAAGAAAAATCTGATTATTAATATTATTAATATTGACAATACGAGCAGGTCAAAGCTTCACAAAAACTGGAGATCAGAAATCAGTGCATCTGTAGCTCTTCTTGTGAAAGAGCCAGAAAATCATTTTGCCAGCAGCTTTCACTTAAAGATTGAAGAAGATTTCTTCCTCCCTCCTTCTATAATAAAGCTTTTGTATTGTGAGAGAAAAACATTCCTGCTTTATCCAGTTTTAATGAGCGAAATATTGTTTGCTTGCTGAAACTTAAATTCCTTCTGGACTCGGCACATCAAAATAAGTACATTAAAAATGGAGTATGTGCCTGAAATGTTCAATCTATACACAGCGTAGTCCATGGCTGTACATTCCCGTGAAGAGCCTCTGAAACACCTGTTAAGCTGCAGAGAAAAAAACAGTTTCTCACAGCAAACATACTGGATGGAAGTAAACACAATTCAGCCAATGTATAAACATCCAGTTACGAGACACAATCTTTTTGGAATGGGTTTAATTAAATTTAGATGGTTGTCCCAGCTGGTGTAGTAGCATCTGCTCTCTAACGTGATATCTGGAGGCAAATAAACATGAAAAGGAGCCGCTTTGCAGAATATTCGTTTTGAACTACTCATCTAAAAAAAAAAAAAAAAAAAAAAAGGCCACTGGCTTGGTTTTTTTTTAATACATTTAATTTCAACGTGCAAACTTTTGCATATCTAAAACAACTAAAGTTTTAAACAGAATGTCTTATTTTGTTGTATTTGTCAGAGAAAACAGGAATACCGCTCAGTGATTTCTCCTTGAGTTGCACTCAGACATTTTCTGCTAAAATGCAGGAAACTCCCCACACACTCTGTTGATACGCAGCAAGGACTGCGTGAACAAGGAAAAGTGCAGAAGAGGAGCAGATGGGATGTTTACGTGAGTTAATGACTAAAAAATGAGCCAAGTAGGACGAGGGGAGTCGAACAGACGGTTTGCTCTCCACAGCCAGCACAGCTCTGAGCAGCCCTGGTGTACTTATCAATGAACTATGACGATGAGAGACACGAAGAAGATTCATCAAAAGATAAAGAACAACTCGGTCTGTTTCTGCTTCTTAGCTTTAAAATCCACTGAGGATACGTGCAAGATCTAATTGTCTCCACTTCCTTAAAAAACAGTTAACCTTATCATGCCGTCTGCTCATTCCTTTAGGAAAGTCTTTTTATATTCATCAAAAGTCCTTTAATTTTGCATTGTAAGAGTTTGTAGTGCTCAAAATAAGTCATTGCATCTTTCATTAAAACTAACCTCCATTCTTGGTTTCGTAGCAAACAGGATTTAGTAAAAAGGAAGCTGTAACCACACATATTTACTCTAAGAATAATCTTAATGATCAAAGTGCCTGACACAGATCGGCCCTTTGCTTCAATGTACATTATATTAGTGATTGGGTTTATAGTGGAGATGACAGGTTGCTGATGGGGTTTGGTGTTAGGCTGACATCTCAGGCTAAGAACCGTGAGTGATTACTTTCTGCCCAATATGATTTTCCTTTGTTTTTCGTACATGAACATACTTTTTTTGTGGGCCTACAGTTGATGTTAACACACAGCAAATCATGTTAGTATCCAAAAACACAAAGAACATTGAAATAAATAATCGTCTCAAGTGTCAAATACCAGAAAATTGACTTTATTTACTCATATCCAAGGATGAAATAATGCACCAGCTCATAATATGACAAGACAAAATATTACAAATATTTTACAGAAAACAAAGAATCTAATTTTTCTTCACAAATAGACGGAGCAGTTTTACAAATCACAAACCGCATTTTAAATAAGCTGTACGCAGTGTGCAGTATTTTAGTAAAGATTTGATTTCTCTAAATATTGCTGTTTCAAGTTGGACCCCATTAAAGGGTGGAACAAATCCACGAAAAGCAATTTGAACATCTCAAACTGTGATTTCTCTCAATTCAGTGTAAAATAATCCAGCTCAGGTTGTTCCTTTCAGGTATTTTAGACCCATATTCCTTGAAAAAGATAAAATAGTCACTTAGCACCTAATCCGTCACCCAGTTCTGCTATTTTGTGTGGCAACATTTTCTGGTACTTCCATCACACTGTTTCTCTTTTCCTTCAACGACCTAAAAAGATTAAACATCATTGGAAAAATGATTCTCCAATATTGTCTCCCTGTAACATTTGCAAAAGTGATGTTCCCAATCCTGATGCAGCGGAACACTGTGAATTTCACACCACTAACCCTACAACACACACACTAATCAGAAAAGCATCACACTTGCTTCCAAGACATGTCAGGAGTTGTTGTTTCACAAAATTCCCTTTTTGTCTATACACTAAGTGTTCACTGGAAGACAACAAATAGCGTAACAGCAGCTTCACAGTACGTATGAAACATTCTTATCCTGCTTTTTGCCATTTACTGCTTCTACCAAGTACCTAAAGATGACTGACAATGTGTTAAACTTCTTCAATGTAGCCAAAGAAAGTTATTCTGAAAGCAGCAAGGTAACTCTTCGCAAAACAGATTCGAGCAACATTGTCACGTTTAAATGAAACCACAATCACAACTTGAGGCGATCTTGTAGAATGTGTTAAACGTCAAGCTGGATCTCGAGTCTTTTATAACTGCCTTCACATTATGGCCTGTGTGCTTTAATTTCAGGGTCTTTTCTTACTTATCTTTCAACTTGATTCATGTTCTGCATTTATGTGGTTTTTCTTTTTCTTTTTCTTCTCTTCATTCTGCTCTCTGCAACCTCCTGCACACCTGTTCCCAAGTTGCTGTAATCACTGCACCTGCACCTGATCAGTGATTATCTTTCTTCTATATAAATACTTTCTGGTTTCCTTAATACTGTTTGTCAGTCCATAGTTTCTGATTCGGTCAACTGAAGGGAGTTTTTTCTCACCATTTGATTTTCTAAATATTAGTTGTCATCCTTAGTTTTGAAAGATAGATTTTATAGTTTATATTTGTTCTTTCCACAGTGTTATTTTAATAAAAACAAGCTGCTTCCATCATAACTGAAAGCTCTGACCCGCTGAATAACAGTTTCATCATAAAGCATTGTGCATGACGTGCATTTGCTTGGAGATCACATCGACACATATTAAAACAAAGTAATGAGCACAAAACGGAAAATTAGTGCAAAGATGCTGACAAAAACCCAAGTTAAAATGGTAAAAATATAAAACTCTTAATGTTGAAAAGAATTTCTTGTTGCCTGAATCTGTTTAAGAAGATCACTGAATTTTACAGTTCTCCTTTGGGAGGATTAAACTTCATTGTTTTGGTTTAATCTCAGATCTCAATTAGAGTTAAAGAGCTCTGATAAAACCCACATTAGATCTGCTATCTCCCCAGCGCTAATGGGAAATTAGACCAAGATGGTTAGTATGACGAGAAGGATTAGGATGCCTTCTCTCATGATAAGATAAAGAGATAAAAAGAAACAAGGAACTGCATACATTTAATTTCGATGTATCCGGCAGACAAAAGCTGCCTTAACACTTTGAATTGGCCTCCTCTCACTTTATTTAGCCCATTTTACATTATTTTTGGTCATGGATGTTGGTCTCTTTCTCTCATGAGGCTCAGCTTTTTCCAGTCACAGAGAACAAATCGAGCTACAAGAAGGAAATGTGTCTTTCATGTTGGATAAAGTTGTTTTAGAACATGTTGTAAAATAGTTTTCTCTTTGCGCTGTCTCTGCGTCTTTGACGGTAGGGTTGTGTTCAGACCTTTTCGCAACAATGCATTCAGTTTTTGTCAGGAAAAGTTGAAACAAAGGCCAAGTTCCAACATGAGCAACATTAGCCAGAATTACTTACCATTATTTACAAATAGTATAGCAATCTGGTAGGTGATAAATTATAGAGAATCATTTATTTACCTTAAAATGAAGCCAATACTATTTATCTTTCTTGACCGGAGGTATTAAAAGCATAAAAGATAACTGTGCTACCTGGATTTATGGTGGTCAGGGCAGCTGTGGCTACAATGTAGTAGCTCACTACCATCACTGGGTTACTGTGTGCTTGAATGGGTTAATGATTCAAAGTAGTGTAAAGCAGTTTGGAGTCCTCTGGATTAAAGTGCTGTAGAAGTGCAAGCCATTTATTGTTTCTGCTTGTTTTTGAATGTACTTGAACTTTTTACTCCTGCTCAGAATGTAGGAATGTTTCAATGAATGAAGGAGGAACAGAACTGTGCATGGCTTACATGTTCAAACAGAGCACTTGAGTTAAAGAGTTTCTAAATACAATCACATTTTGTACATTTTCAAAATTATTCTCCTCAAACGCACATTTCTTTGAATATGCTATTTTTTAATCTGTGCAGTGATTTTTTATTATCTTGTAAACTTTCCTTTACTGTACAATCTCTTCTAATTTTCTATTTGAATATTTTACCTTGTGTAAATCTGCATTCTTCCATTTGCTTTTCATTTTGCTGTTGGCACACCTGAATTTTCCCACTAAGGGACAATAAAGGATATTTCTACTCTATTTGTGACGCCACTGCTGTGATGTGGAGTATTTTAATTAAACTTTGCAGACTACATTTCTCATGATTAATTTTTGGGCAAGTTGTGCAAACCCAAAAAAAATATTAAAAGGAAAAAAATATATAGAAAGCCAGGGGTAGGCAGTTCTTGTGGTGATTATGCATGACGCATTTATGCAGAAGTACGACTTTGTGTAAAAAAACAAAACAATGTATCACTTGGTAAGCCTCCTTGGTATCCAGGATACAAAGTATGTGACGCAGTGGAAAGGTAATGCAATTAAGTTGACCTCTCCACTCCTGTTCTCTGGCGTTTGCAGATTAAAATGGCCACTTATTGACTAGAGCAGCACTTTCGCTCTGAGGTTCACAACCTACAATTAGAGGGCAGAAGTGGGGAACCATTATGAAACTCTCCATCATGTCATTATTTCTCCCCAAAGGGCCCATGTTGATGAAACTTCACTTCCAGCAGGCAGAAAAAATGTTCTCTCTGAAAGCCAATACACAGTTGGATGAGAATGAATATGATATGTAGTCAACGGGAGGTCTGCTCTGACTGGATAAAAACACCGTCAACTGAGCCAATGAATGACTGTTCAGTAATCGGTAAGTAATTTTCTATCTCCGTGGTTTATTTGCCAAATGTTGGAGGCAAGAGCTGAAAGAAAAGTAGCAGTTTCCTCCTTAATTTTGAACTTGCGTAACAAATTCCAGCTGCTTATCAAACACCAAGTAAAATCTATTACTTTACTAAAAGATAAAGATCAAGATCAAAGCTAATATTGATCAGTGTGTACCTGCTATTTTAAAAGAAATTTGACTTTGCATTATAGTTTTATATGATGCCTCTAATACATAATAGTCATTTTAAATGGTCTTAAATGCTAAATGTATATATTGTTTTGCAGTTTTTACTTCATTACGTCTGAGCATATTGTTGGTTCAGCAAATGATTAATCTATAACTAAATTAGTTGAGGACTACTTCAGCAATCAATTCATCGTGATTAATCAAATATTTGTTTAAGCCCATCACTCCAAGTTTGTTTTTGATGAGGGAATAACATAATATAAAGTTCTTTTTTTTCCTGTAACACTTTATTTGCTCTAAATGTTGCATTAAATGTCCATTATTAGGGTAAACGTTGCATTATTCGGTCGATAAAGACCCTTTTTAATGCAAAGTTCAATTAAAATTTGCATTAAAGTGTCATTATTTACCAAATGACACTTCATGACAACAGTTGTAAACATTTATAAAGACTTCATGTTTATGACAGTGTCATGCGAGTCTAATGCTGACATGATAAATAAAGTATTAGCGATTTTCCTTTGTGAATCAAATACTGTGTGGTAAGAGCTGAATTGAAAGAGAAAGAGGTGATGAACATCAGCATTAGAAGCTCTGAATGTCAGGAAAATGTATTATCAGACTAGCTTGAGTTAGATTTAGTTTACTTTTATTGTTTTGTTAAATCCAAATTATATATTTGTAAAAAACATCTTGGCTCTTTGGTAAAAAACAAACAAAAAAAAGGTTTTATGTTGTATCTGCTTTTGCTATTGATATTAAATTATGACAGAACTTGCAGTCTAGTAAACCCAGTGAGAGCTATAAAAAAAAAGCCTCTGTGGCTCATGTAAAAACCGTGATCTGCTCAAACATGCCACTTTTCAGCATTCTGCTCACTCGCACAGAGGAAACAGAGGACTTGCTCCTGTCAGAAAATAAAATCCTAAACAACAAATTGTTCCACATCCTGTATTTTACCTCAGCCGAAGTCACACATGAGCAGCGGAGCAGAATCCATCGGGCGGTAAAAGGGGGGCGGGAGCGGTGTTGAAGGGGGATTATAGCTGTGTTTGTCCGATAACATGTTGGTCAAGAGGGTTTCTCCTCCTTCAGTGGCGTCAAAGGAGGGCGGTCAAAATGTGCAAGTCCTCTCTACACAAAGAATTACATTTTACATTCACCTTAAATCTTCACAGAAGTGCATAGAAAGAAAGCATAAAGCTTTGAGACGCTTCATGAGTGCTCTGCTGATTGCTGGTTGGACATCCTGTAGGTGGGCATTATCTGAGACTCTTTTGTATAAGTGGTGGATATGTCACTCTTTCTATGGAGTGCCAAGCTGCTTCAAGGGTAAAACACTGCAGATCATGTGTTTCCACAAATCCCCGCTCTGACCTCTGCATTACTGGCACACTCTTTTCTCCCCACATTAGCGGGATGACTTGTTGTCCTTGACTGGTGAAGCAGTATCAAACTATAATATGCTTAAGTTTGAAAAAAGTTTGCTGAGGGAGAACACATCAGTGTGAACTTGTAGAAGTGCTGTTGCTAATCCCTAAGGATGCTCTAAGTTGAAGTGAAGGATTTTTTTTTTTTTTTTTTTTTTTTTTAAGTAACCCAGCTTTCACCGAGTGTGGTTTCTTAAAATAATTCCCGCAGAAGTCTTGTGGAGTAATTTTGGTGAAATGTTTAGGCATTTGGTATTCTCTCTCATTTTTAGCACACTGCTCATCATTTGAGCAAGAAAAATATGGGATCTGCTCTCAAAGAATATCGGAACGCAACGTTGGCTGAGTATTACTTATTGCAGCATACCCTTAATGCACACAGTGTCTTGTTAAATTATTTCTTACAGCCTTTGAGCTTTTTCACAGTTGATCATGTTGCAACCAGAAATGATACATTTATAAACCCCGGAGGTTTGCTATCGTCTCCGATGAAGCTATCCAGGCTTCAATTCCCGACCCCAGGACATTCAATGCATACATTTCCTCTCTCTCTGCCCTTCTTCACATGTTAACCTAATGTTGATAGACATCAGCACTTCCACTTCTCTAACTGCGTCATCACCAGCGTAATCTGCTTCAGAATATGATAGTGAAACTCCTGCTATTTTCAACATCATCTGTTTTACTCATTTTGATTTTAATACACTAAATAAATGTAGGTGTTTTCTTTCTTTATTAGTATTGTCGAAAGATCACACGACGACGGAAGCTGTCTGTTTCCATTGCTCAACTTTAAAATCTGTCTGTAGATAGCCATTATTTATTTTTAGGGGGTGTAAACTACTTTATTAGTAATATGAACAACGATGCAAAAATATTGGATTTCAGCAAAAAAATTGGATTTGAGTACCAAGACCTGCTCAAAATGTTACTCCAAAGTCACAGTCTCACTACTCAAACTGTGAATTTCATCTTCATTTCCCCCCAAAATGTAATTTTGTCTCCAAGTAGTCACCTAAATCTAATTGTACCCATGTTGTGGATAAAAGGAAAGTTAAGATTCTCAGATGGGAGCTCCAGTAATGTTTTCTCCCCTTAATTTGGCTCTGAAACACCTGGAAAGTAAAGGTTATCAGTGTTGCTAATTATCTTTGCAGGAAGAATTGCAGAAAATGGATAATCTTTTATTTAATAAGGTGAGTCACACATCAATTGATGTTTTGCACTGACTCATAAAAATGAAATACAATTGGAAAAAGTATTCTCTTACCTGGGGAAATGCATAGTACAAAAAAAACATTCTCAGGCTACCTTTAATTTGTCCTCTCGCTTCACTTTTGTGTTATTCCCTCCATTAAAGCAAAATTCCTCTTTGTTTCAGCATTCTGGGGCAATAGAGACTGTTTCTGGTGGGTGAGGAATAGAAATTGTTTCTCTTTGTAGCAAACGCACTTGCTATTAGCCTTTTTCTGCATTGCCAGTCAACCTGTACACATCCATTTGATTAACTTCTGGTTTAAAAAAAGCGATCCATTCTTTAATTTACTAGAGATTTCCTTATGATGCTATGTTGTCATGAGGATGTGGGTCTTTGTATTAGAACAGTACATTTTAAAAGACGTACCCGATGTGGATTTAAGCCTTTAACTCAATCCATTTGGGATGCATCATGTTACGACCAATTTTGGACATCTACAAAGTCAAATAAAGGAAACTTCACAAGCACAACAAGCCTTAGTGGTCGCAAACAAAATCACCTTGAGACGGCAGTAAAATTTAATTATGTGCTTTGCTCAGTGGTGATTTCAAGGTCAGACAGTCAATAATTTGAAGCTTTCATGACGTCACATTGAGAGGGCATATTGAGATGTGGGGGTTTGTCGCAGTTGAGGAACAGATATTTTAGTAATATATGGCTTCTTACGGGGGGCATAGCTTTCAAGGTTGGCTTGGTTTTGAAAGCATGACTTCATGCACACTTTACTGGTGATGCATGATCTCTTCGCTATGTTCTCCCAGGTAACGGCTTCATCTCAAGATCAGGATGATGGCTGGAAATGCCCTTTTTATTGTGCTAAGCTGTCAATTTGTGAGCACAGGCATTGATTTATGAAATATCTTTTTTTTTAAATGGAGGTAAACTCAAAAAAACGTTACGAATGAACAATGTTGAAGCATTACCAGGGTGACACTTTAAATAAATGCAATTGTTTTTATTATATTTTTCAGACTGGAGTGTGTATGATTCAGAATATAAATTATTTTTTGGGGGGGATTTGCTTTTCTCTCTGTAATTGTTGAGAAAAAGTGGAAAAAAAAGGACAAGAGTGTATGTCAAACAGGATTAGTTTGCACTTGTTTTTTCCCCTAACAGGCTAAAGAATTACCATAGCCGTCTGCCTTTGTTCTTTGGAAAAACTGCAAGACATGCAATGCGTGTCCAGCACCCCAAGAGGCTCTTGTGAATAAGACATCACCCTGGAAAAAAAAAAAAAAAAAAGTGCACAAAGCAAATGGAGCGGTGCCTGAGTTGTCTCCTGGGCTCAGGCCTCGTAGGAAATCTCAGCCAGCCAGTCTGTCTCGCCTGCGGGTTTTCCACATCTCCGAGGATGAAAACATCAGGCCGTTTTTTACCTGCCATCAGCTTTGTGCTGTCACAGACTTGTTTACTGGGACATAATCTGTGATTTGGGGGTTGACACTATCCAAACTGTTGTCAGCTCGGGATGCATTGAAAGGCGTCAGCACTGCATGAGTCTCACTATGAACAAACTTGGCGAGTCTTTTCACTGACGCACATTAAATGTTTTACTTTCAAAAAGATATACAATCTCAGGCCGTTTTTATTGATTTTTAACTAGTGAGTGGCACAGAGTTTTCAGGCTTAATGAAAGTTTATATTACATGAAATTCTCTGATTCACAAAGTAATGAACCTTGAGATTACTTTCTTGACTCCCATTTTTTCCACTTTAAATAGTAAACTTTAAATCTCCCTGCAGTCTGCCGCTTTCAAAACTTTTTAAATTATTCCTCTTTCTTACATTTCCTTCATTTTCAGCTTTTTGGGGTTTGCTGCTATAACGATTTAATGAAATTTATCTTAAATAAATTGAAAAAAAAAAAAAAAACGTCTAAGCCCTGAATTAAATTTAAATTGGGTTATTATTTTAAGGGCTTAGTTTTCTTTGTGCTTTTAAAAGGGAATTATATGATCCTATAAAGCTTTTTCAGTCCTTCAATGAAACTCAACTGTGCTAATTGAGTCGATTATAATTTTGGATAATCTCAATTGAATCTGCACGGGTTTCTCTAATAGGACTCTGGCAATGATATGGATCTCATTGCTGGTGGTTATGTTTGTTCATTTTAATGTTTCGTGAATAACAGTGCTAACAGGCAGTGAACTCCACACCTATTAAAGTGTGAAAAAACCTTGAGAAAATTATATTTTGTTGCAGGTGGAAAAATCTTGCAGTAGAGCAGAAACCCTTTCATTTTAATACAGATATTGTCATGAAATCTATTTTTTATTTTTTTATTTTTACAAATCCAGATGCCACAAATATTGGCACTTTTAACAGATAATATAAAATTAAGGTACAATCTTCATTTTACCTTTTTAATTCGATTAGTATAACTAGAAGCTTTCAATGTGCAATCCATCATTTCCTGTTTCCCTGAAGTATAATTATGAATTTTACACAGGGTAATTTTTAGTCAGTCTTCAAAACGAGAGACAAAAATCATGCCCTTCAAGTAAAGCAGCTGCGTGTTTTTGTCTTCACAATAACATTTTGAGCTGCAATTAAATACTCGAAACAACTGAAAATGTGTCAAATCGGGCTGGAGAAACGACTCTTTCTATATAAATTGTTTTTATTTAGCAATACGTTGTCAGTTACTTAAAGTGTTGTATTTTAGGTTTGATTTAGAGGTTTAGTATTTAGTTTTTCTGTCTTGGATATTAGTTTGTCTTTTATTTTGGTAGTCTGGTTTCTTTTTCCCGCTATCCTGACGATTTTTATCCCTTCACTTTCTTCACATTTACATTCTCTAAAAT
This sequence comes from Poecilia latipinna, assembly GCF_001443285.1. Classification (NCBI taxonomy): domain Eukaryota; kingdom Metazoa; phylum Chordata; class Actinopteri; order Cyprinodontiformes; family Poeciliidae; genus Poecilia; species Poecilia latipinna. The sequence continues at coordinate 113,374 of NW_015112988.1, forward strand.
TACTCTGCAATTTGGGAAAACCTAGAGGATGACGCCATTACTTTGGTCACTTCTGATTGGGCAACTCACAATATCTGAGTTAAATGGAAGCACAAATATTGGTATATTTCATGGCAACACCACAAACGTATTACTTTCTTGTGTAATATAATCAGAAAGTCATAGAAAACGAGACTATAGCAGAGAATTGTAGATCTCCACAAATTTGTTTAATCTTTAGGTACAACTTCTGGATGCTTGAGGAGAATATCGCATATAATCAGCAGGAATGGGCTGAAATTTAAGGGAACTGTTGTTAAAAACTAGAGGACATTTTATCCAAGTCATACAGTTTAAAAGGCAGTTTTAACAAAAACTATAATGAAAACGTTCTCTCTTCCTATTTGTCAGTTCTGATATTAGTCAAATATATTAAGAAAATATAAATTGCAATCTGCAAATGACCACAGTTTAGTCTGATTTAATGTCAAAGGTATGCTTGCAGAAGTGAAAACAAAAAAAAACAACAAAAAAAACCCAGAAATGAACANTTCAATTTTAGCCACCTTTTCTCAAAAGTAGAAAAAAGTGCCAAAAGAAGTCTTTGTGAAAGCAGTGGCAGGGTGTCTCTTTAACGGGTCTGTCTCAGAAACCCCCTGGAAGAACCGACTCCATGGTGGCTCTGTGATGATGCTGCTGGTTGGTGCCAGCAGCTTGATCGAGCGAAACAGGCCAGTGGTTATGCCTGCAACCTCCTTCCTCTTTGTACCATGTCCAAAATATAGGTCATGTAGAGTGCAGATGCTCCATGTGGGGGTGTGGGTGTTTGAGCTGTGCTTTGATACACCAAGACTTGTGTTATCACAATCCATTATTCGCATTCTGTCCACGATAGTATCTAACTGCACTCTATACCAGCCCAAGAGAAGTTATGTGATAAATTATGTCAATCGAATGTTTTTCTTTCTTTTTTAGAAAAAATATTGAATTGGCTATTGGAAATCGAAGCTACTATTGAATTTATATTAAAGTTAATTTAAGCTAAAGGTGGGAAAATTCATGCACAAACTGCCAAAGCAGCAAGATTGCTGCATCGTCTATGCATTACAGTTCTACGCCCTTGCTCAGACACATCGGCTTCATTTTCTTTCTCTTTCTTCGGCTTCATCAATTAACTTTGATGTTGCAGGGGTGAAATGGCTTGTGGCATTCTCCTCCGAATGAAGGATGACAGTTTACTGATTAATTTTTAGGCTTAATTTCAATAAACTCTCAATTTTATTGTAAGGGCTGCAGACATGTACACACACACAATAAAAAACAAAAGTACTGCACGCTGAAGAATGGTAATGCTAAGTAAGTAACCATTGAACTGGACTGTTTGCCCTCTTCAGAACTGTCTGGTTTGTTCAGCTTGATAACAGCTTGTCAGACTTATTGGACTAATTTCATTATCAAAACTACTTGAATCCAAGGTTTGTTTTTCTTTGCTTTTTAGTGTCAATAGGGCTAACCTGTACAATAACAGCCTTGAATATGTGGAAGCTTTATTAACTTTAAATGGCCTAGTTGGGTATATTTATGCTGAAGGCATGCCAGTGTATTTGTACAATCTCGGCTGCTTAACACAGGTTTCCAAAACTATCCAAATTGGGTAAAATACAGTAATATCCAATAAATTTGATTATTTGTTGCAATGTACAAGCAGGAATTAAACACACTTTTCACTAAGCCATAGTATTAAGTATTAAGATATTTTATTAATCCGATATATTATAATCTTAAAGGTTTTGGCTAACTAAGTGGAATATCATCAAAATTAACAGAACTAAACTTGAAAACATTAGTTGTCAAGTTTTGTTTTTACACATCTGTATATTGTTTCAATTAGTAAATAGTTATTGAAATAAATAAACTTCTCAATAATTTTTAATAATATAACTGAACGCAGTCCACTTCAACTAAAACTCAGTTTTTTCTTTATGAATTCAAGCTTAATCCTTACAAAAAGAAAATCCTTCAGCTCCCCCAAAACTACAGTACAGATGTCAAAATAAGATCGACTCTTTAACTTCTACAAAATCTCTGAGCCAGAACATTTTTTATTTTTCTTTTACTCACTGTGAAGGTTTAGATTGAACTTAGAGTTCTCAGTATTTGTTTGATGTTGTAAAATAAAAATAAAAAACATAACACTAAAAACTGTGTGAAACGCAAGCAAAGCTGCCAACGCTGTGAGCAGTTTGAAGCATTTTGCATAAGTCAGGTTCAAGTAGATCTTCCCACATTGCTGAGGAGGTACTTGGTGAGGGAATGGAGGTTCTTGGCCAACTACTTCAAGCTTCACTCTTTAAAGTTGAGGATGAAAAACAGCAAAGCAGTATTACTTTTTAAAAGGATGCACAAAAGGACAGTTGTCTTTTGCAGCTTTTTAATACATAGTCGTAGGAAATATGATCAATTACAAATTATACAAAATGGCTGTGTCTCCCATTTAAGTGCTATAACCTTGGACATTATCTGTCAGTTTTTGTTAGAGTTGAATAAATGGCTCCAAATGTCTCTAAGGGAGACATGTAAATGGATTTTTTTTTCTTTAAAGGTGACCTACCATGCTTCCTTTAACAGGTTAGGATAGGTACGAAATATATTTATCACAATTTTTGCACAAAATCATGCTGCAGCTGGCCATGCCCCCCAACTCAACGTTCACACAAGCTGCAAACAGATGTGCATCTGTACAACCGCATACCTTTAAAAAGCACTAGTAGAGACTCCTGCACAACCAACAAGAAAGCAGCAAGTGGTTTCTGGACAGGAAGTCCACAACAAAACACTTCTCTTTTCCAGCAGCCATTGTACACAGCAGTAAAACCAGCTGACCAAATGTGCCGGAGCTCTGCATGGGTTGTTGGGTGACGGGCTGGGCTCACCTGGGGTTGCTGAGCAACAGCACATTGTCCATTAAATGTGACTTACCAAGTCAACATTTTTGAAATGGCTCATTTCCAGACACCAAAATACTGCCAAAAAAACATCTGGGTGGGTTTTTTAAGTGCTTGGGCTGTCTTTAGAGGCAGTTAAGACCCCCCATAAAGTATGAAAATTTACAAAATGTAAATTTTGCATAGTAGGTCCCCTTTAAAAGGACTGAACACAACAGGTGTAAAAACAACCTCTGAGATTTCTTTGTGAATAAAAGTATTTTTCGTATGTATTTAAGTTATCTAATGTAAGGGGCCTTTTAACGTCACTGTACATCAGATAGATTACTTGATTTATATGGTGAGTAAAAGGAGCAAACATTCCCTATATGTGCTTGTAGAAAATTGAAAACATAAATCATCATCTCCCCTAACCTTCTAATTACATTTTCAGAGTATAGTGTTGGACAGTAGTCTAACTCGGTAAGAAGCCAGATGCAGAGATTTCCCTGCGGCCTTTTGTATCTGGAGGAAGATCGGTGGGGTGTGAGATAATGCTGAGAAAACCATGTGGTGCCACAACGAGCTGACGAAATGTTTGACACACGAAAAATGTGCACACACTTCCCTGGGCTACACCAAAACAACCCTAATGCACTGAAAAGCTGCTGCTTTTTGAATTAATACTTGTACCAACTACAAGTACAGCTGTCCAGCAAATACTGTACTTCTGCTATATTTGTAAAAGTTTTCAGTTGCCTTTGTTTGAGAATAAAGCTGCAGTCCAGTTCAAGCAGCCACATTAAAGCAATCTTTTGTTGTCGGTATCTTCTCTCCTCTATCGGAAAGCCTGCTGGCTCTGTTTCACAGAGACTGACAGGCGGCAGTCAGTGCTGATACCAGATCTTAGAAATGAAAACGATGGCCTGAATACAGAGCGGCTTCAAGTGAAGTCTGAGAGGATGGCTAGGTCAGAGGAGGCTCTGTTAGATTCATCTCCCATGGGGGGGTAAAGGTCAGTCCCTCGGGGTGATCACAGACTACCGCTGCAGCTTCCTCTGTCGGGAAGCTTCAGTTAGTGATCCATCGCTTTCAAGAGAGCAAGTAGAAAAAAGGTTTTATATAAAATTATGTTAAATTTCAATGCTAATCAGTCTTTGAATAACAGTGGAATGAAATATCTATCTGCCTTTCAGAAACTGAAACTGCTGCAAAATAAAGTTCTGAGAATGAATGAAAAGCACTTATTTCCCTCCACTTTACACACACAGATTGAAGGATTGTTGAGGACATAATGTGTTTACAGTCTTTTTCTCATAACATTTATTTCACTTTAGCATATTTTCAGGCATGCACAATTAAATTTACAAGTTATTTTCTCTTACAAATTGACAAAGAAGCCTTTAATTTAAGTCATAATCAGTAAAGGTGGCAAATACAACTTATGATGCATAAAATATATTGTGTTGGAGCATGAAAGTTTACTTAAACTCAGTCAGAAGTTGTTTTAAGCAATTTTGAGTTCCTCCAAAATAGCATCTTATGTTTAGCTACATAAAAACAATTAGCTATGGAAAATAAAGGATCCTAGCATTTGAACTGGTATTGCTGATCTTCACACTGCTCAAAGATATATTTGCTGAAAAATGGGCAAAATGTGTATTGATAAAGTGCGATACTTTAATTCCTTGGGAAGCCAATTATATATCTGTCAACCTTTGTCAGAGGTGCCTTATGGGAGAGTCACTGTACAAATTTTGTTATATATATATATATATATATATATATACTGGGAAAAAAAAACACCAAATTAAGTATAGAAGTACTTTGAAGAATAAGATTTCTTCTTTGCTTTGACTGACAGTATATTTTTGAGAATGGGAACTGAAAAAGTTAAAGAACAAACAAAAATGGTGCCCTCTTTAAATGTCTCTTAATGCCTCTTTAAATGTAAATGTTTAAATGCAACAAGAAAGAAAAAACTATTGCACAAAAGAGAATGATTAAAAAGATGTTGCATCACAAGAATTATGGAAGACAACATTGCCTTAAAATATCACTAAAATTGATCACTTTTATTGACTTTAAGAGAAAAACCTGCACCTTCATCACCTTGCTTACTTTTTAAGAGATAGCTTCTACTTAGTGGAGTTATTAGTTTGTTGCTTTACCAGATCAGAGTACATCTAAAAATGTATGATTTAGTGTCATCAAGAAGTTTGGTCTAAGATTGGCGCATTTGAACCTGACTGCTTGACATTTATACTCGTCCATAGAGGAGATTCAGTTTCTCAAATCAAAAGCAAGAACTTTTATTCTGAGATGAACTCAAAGCACGAAACTTTGCAAAGTGTGTGGGTGGAAGATTTTATTCTGCTGTGACATTGTGACAGCGACGAGAGGTTGGAGAAACTGCTGATCCACTTTCTTCAGATTTAACACAGCGGGATGCGGGCAGATAAATGAATGAAATCATAAACAGAAGGATATTATATTTCACACTAATATGGATTTCAGCTCACTAGGCCAGAATTGATGAGTGCTAAAGATTAGTTAAGGCTGCATTGGAACAGCCTGGGGTGATAGTTGGAGTTCAGAGTCACAGAAACATGAGCATAATTCTGTCATCAAGCCACAGCGCGCTGTGCCCCGGTTATCACCGTGGCACAAGCCTGGAAACATCCGTTTGTTAAGTTCTCTGCAGATGTCAAAGCTCGGTCACAAGATTATAGATTGCAGTGCAAATTAGTTCACATGAGCGATGGCACGGAGTTGTTATTTACACTGGATTAATAAAAATCGTGACACTCGAGTGTTCAAAATAGAGCGTTTTGATAAGAGTTGTGCTACAAGGTCAGCGAAAGTTCATGGGTGGAGTAATTACTATTTAGTGCAAATAATATTAAACATAATGAGAATGGGGAAAATGGTTCTGCAGCTGAGGTTAAGCCTCTGTGTTTCATGTTCCAGTTCTGATGTTCATTGTTGGTTTTTTCAGCAGTGGACACAGGTCAGCGTGACACCTCACTAATGTGAGCTGAGCTCATTTTCTGTTTTACTTTTAATGCACTTAACTTCTTCTAAATTAGATAAATTCTTATTTACTTGGTTGTTTTGTAAACTTTCAGTTTAATATAATTCAACATCTCTGTTGATGTGTTTTGGTTATCGACTAAGAATTCATCAAGTAGTTGGATGTTTATACACATGCTTTTATTTTGAAGTGGCTGCTTAGATTCTAGCTTTTTTTGCTGCAAGCTCTTGAATTAAACCATCCATATAAAATTTATCTGCTTTGGTCATTTTAATAAATAAAATAAAATAATAATATTCCAAATGAAATATTTTCAAATTTTGGTCAAGTCAACTTCCTTCATAAAGGTGATGAAAAAATTGCCTGTAAAACTTTCCTTCTTTCATATTGGAGTTTAAGCACAACCACAGTCCACACAATACTCCCTTGTGGCTCTGCCATTACATAAAAGTTAGAAGTAAATCAATCTTTGCACATAATTTGACCCTGAAAAAAGAAAAGAACTTTAAAGGCTATTGAATTGCATAATCGCTAAGGGCAAATATTAAAATTGAAAAGTAAGCTATCTTTCCCCACTTCTACGTATCTGTAAAATTCAAGGGCAAACTACAAGATGTGATAAACTCACTGAAACTGTTGGAAAAGCCCCCTAGTTTTTGTTTGCTTGTTTCATTTTTTTTTTTTGTTTTTGACTATTTTAGTTACTAGTTTACTTTTCGTTGTGGGTTTGTCTTTTTTCTCCATGTATAATCTTGTTTAGTCCTTAATTATTTTTCACTTGTACATGTTTGGAAGTAGCTTATGCTAGCTTTCTTAAAGTTCAAAGATATCTGATATTGATGCCATATTTGTTGTTAATGTTAACACATTAAGAAAACCAAATAACTCAAACATACATGGACAGTACAGAACAAGGCATAGATACAATATCTGGAGGCATTATAGATCATGTAAATTGTAATGCCAAAATTAAATTGGGGCTTGAGGGTTGTAGTCTTTCAAGGGGAGATATAATTTGAACTGAAATCAGCGCTTTAGCATTAGCTTTGGATAAATATATTGGAGTAGTATTATAGAGATAGCAAAACTAATGTTTATAATTAGAACTTTGAAGGTTAGCACAAATAACTCTTTAGTAAGCAGGACCCACCACTTCTTTCAGTCAGAACCAGCATCAATTCTGATGTATTTTTTAGCAATTTGAGCTACACCTCCAGCAGTGGGAATATGAGCATCAGAACTGAATTACAAAGCAATGAAAGAAGGTAGTACAGTCTTACGAATCACTTTTCTTTTACATCACTTGGAGGGCTGCAAGAGGAATTATGATTTCTGCTGAGAAACATTAAGGTCATGTCCTCCAGGTGGCCTCTTTTGGCTGAATAAAGGAGGTGAAGGGAAGCAAAAAATGGTTCAGGAATGGTGCACAGCTAGTTTTAGGCATTATCTTTGCCTCCAGATCTTAAACATTTCAGTCCAGTCAGGCATCTATAGGATGTGCTGAAGAAATAAGTTATAAGATGCATAAAATCCCCACCTAGAAGCTTGCAGGTCTTAAAGAATCTACTGCTGACATCTTGGTGGCAGATGCAACAAAACTTTAAATGTGTAGGTTGAGTCAGTGTCTCAACAGGCCAGCTGGCAGAAAACAGGGACCAAAACACTATCATAGGTTATAGTGTTACTGAGCCATGTATTTAAAATTTTACTTAAAAATAAATCATGATTTTACACATGGTGTATGTCAGTGGTTCCCAAACTTTTTCTTCTGCGGCCCCCCTATGGATTACAAATGGCTGTCTGGTTGAAACGACGCGTGTGACGGGGGGAGGGGCAAAATGAATGTACGTAGCTGAAAATAGACACCAACATCGGTAGCCTACAAGGTACTTGTTAAGCTTAAGGTTCTTTACTCAACTCAGTCGGTTAGTTTGGAGGGAAAAACTGTGAAAAGTTCTTTGCGTTTTGCTGCTTTGCTGCCGTGATTCTAACACAAACCTACGTAGCTCCGCCCAGCAGCAGCAGGTCTCCTTCACAGGTGGAAACCCAGCGCGAGCGTCGGAGCACTCATGTTGCGTTTAAAGGCGGCTCGGAAAAACAGGTTACAACATGTTAACAACGGATTAAACAGTTTTAACTGCTGATAAAAGTGACAGAGGACACAAAT
>NW_015112988.1:124323-191544 GCF_001443285.1 Poecilia latipinna
TGGAGCTCCAGGCCCGCACACACATGCAGGGGGCCGGGCATGGCTGTCTGGTTGAAACGACGCGTGTGACGGGGGATTAGTGGGGGCATCGACTTTTTTGGGGGCAAAATGAATGTACATAGCTGAAAATAGACACCAACATCGGTAGCCTACAAGGTACTTGTTAAGCTTAAGGTTCTGTATTGATATTAGCTAGTCATCTTTTAGCTAACATTACCTGCATCCAACAGCTCTACTCAACTCACTCGGTTAGTTTGGAGGGAAAAACTGTGAAAAGTTCTTTGCGTTTTGCTGCCGTGATTCTAACACAAACCTACGTAGCTCCACAGCAGCAGCAGGTCTCCTTCACAGGTGTAAACCCAGCGCGAGCGTCGTAGCGCTCATGTTGCGTTTAAAGGCGGCTCGGAAAAACAGGTTACAACATGTTAACAACGGACAGTTTTAACTGTTGATAAAAGTGACAGAGGACACAAATATGGGAAGTGTGGAAGCCTCTACTGTATCAAATTGACATAGGAATAACAGAGAGTTGGCCATTCTAAGGTAAAAACCCAGCGCATACAGTGTTCATGTTTTGTTGTTTTTTCATCCAGACGGCTTCCCGCGCCCCCCCTGCAATGACACGGCGCCCCCCCCTAGGGGGCGCGCCCCACAGTTTGGGAACCTCTGGTGTATGTAATGATTTTTTTGTACTGCTGCATACCTCGGATTTACGTATGACATTGTGAATCGAACCTGGTTTCATATAAACCACCTTGCATGAGTATGAAAGGTTTGTCGTCATAGTTTTGCATTTCACCTTAATTTGATTGAATTTTGGCTTTTGCAGCCATGAAGAGATTACATTAGTTCTTGTTTTATCAGTAAGCTGATTCTAAATCTGTTCCGATTTGTTTCTGTTGTCATAGTATCTTCTTTGCTACGTTTACCCTCATGTGCTTCACATATGAAAACCCAGATTAAGTCAGATGCCTGTCTGCATTAAGTTAGTCTAGGGTGTCACAGTGGCAGTGGTCATGTCATCGAAGATGAATGCATAAGGTTAAATTGCAGTGTGCTCCGAATTTCATTCACCTACCAGCCCATTGATAAAAAGAGGCTATCAGCAGCCGTAGGGCACCGCATAGAGAAGTGTGAAGACAAGGGTTACACAGGTCATTAAAGACAAAAATGACATCATTTTAAAACCATGAATCACAGCTTGGCAAGATATGTTAAAAGAAAGGTCTGTGTCTGTCAAAAAAATAGTGGTGGGACTTGATTAAGAGCTTTAATCAATTAATTCCAGGAACTGTAATTAATTAATTGCATTTTAATCAAAAGCTAATAAGTTTAAACAAAATCCCAAATTACTCATTTAGTAAATTATTGGTTTTCTTTTTTCACTCAAAGTATGGTTAAACAGACATACATAAACTTACAGATAAAACCAAGTGTTTGATTTCACCTCTCTAATCCTTTTTACTCTATTCAGTCCATGCTTGATTACCACCATAAGTATTACGAAATAATTTTGCCTTGTTTTCTTTTAATTTGTGTGTGATTGAGTCTATAAATAGTAAATATGGCATGAAACAGATGTCGTATTGCGTCTGATTCTGTTTAAAAGTACAAATTTTCACAACTTTAGTACTGTATAAAATCATAAAGGTTTGAGCACCTCTAAACTGTATTATTTAAATGTAATTTAATGGCATTGTGGGGCAGAGGGTCTCTGAAGGTGTGTGTGTATGTGTGTGTGTAGGCATCACATTAGTCACAAAGCGTAATTTTAAGTCTTCAAGAAGAAAAGAGTCAAGTTTCCCCTCAACGAAAAAAGTTTGAGCCCTCTAACCGTGGTGTTTTTAAAGAACAAGATATTTTTCCAGGCTCATATTGAAACAGTCAACCATGGTACTCTGTTGAAAGTAGAAATTTTCTTGCATCCGTATGCAGTTGTATTTCACCTTTGATCCAGCTTTGCTTTTGTAACCCGGTAAATTTGCTCGCTAACGAGGCTGTGACAGTTTTAAACTTGCCATAAAATGGATGGAAAGAAATTAGTTGCACATTCTAGCCGGCAGTCTGGTGCCGACGCTCAAATAAAAAGGGGAAGCAAAAGGTCAGGCTAATTAAATGTTAGCAGAGAACATCTTACTAAATGAATCCTTCAAACAAAAGACCAATAAACGTACTTATGGAGTGCACTGAAAATCCTATTGCAGATAACTTTGTAGCTAAACATTGGGAATCACTGCGTTTCATAAGTGTACCTTATATCAGGTCACCTTATCCACTGAATATAATCTGCTACTTAGTTGGATCTGGTGGCTGCTTTGTATAAAGGAGCTGAGGCCTAAAGTCCATTGGTATCTGCCACTCCAGCTGTTAATGAAGCAGCAATCGAGTTAAAGACGTTTTTAAGGCTTGGTTGTTCCTGATGATTCCTTAAGCAGCAGAGAGATCTGCTTTTGGCTAAAAGGAAGGTAACATCCTTCCAGGAAGTTCTCCTAAACTACCTAGTTTGTTCAAGGAAGTTTAGAAAAAAATTGTCAACAACTCAGAGAGGGAAGGCAGAAACCACCCCAGGTTGTGTATACTTTTTGGGGGGGCTTAGGATGGCTTCTGACACAGACTGAGGATATAGTCAAGAGGTAAAAAGGTGAACTTTAAGGGTCTGAGGACTCAGCAGAAGGCAAGTCTCTAAGGTAGCTGAAAGCTCACTAGCAGAGACGACAGGACATTATTAGGCAGTCATGGTTGATAGGCCTCTTGATTGGGCTGCTCCAGTACAATGAGGTGAAGAAGCCAAGCTCTTCACTTACCAGTTCAACTACATTTATACCCTTTTCTGTGGTCATGAGATATTTATCTTGACTGAAAGAATGAGACCCTGGATATTAGATGCTACATTCAGCCGTAGAGAGACAGTGAGGGATTTGATTCAGAGTAAATTTGCGCTACGACCACTGTTGGTTGGATTGGGCCGCTTCTCTCCAGAGCCCACCTAGAATCTGTTGTAGGGACCATAACATGTCTTGGAATGAACTGGAGAGTTTCGCTACAGAGAAGAAAGAGTAGACAGAAGATATTCTTACCATGTAACCAACATTAAAGCAGTTATATTAGAAATGCAAGATGCTGTTTGGAGAGTTGAAGCGGTCGTAGTGAGAAAGCAAAGAAAAAAGGAAATCTTATTCCTGCTGAGGGTGAGAAGTTCAGCTGTTGAACTCAACAGGGAAGAGTTTAGCATCATTAATCTCTGAATAGTTTTGAAAAAAAATATATAGTCTTTATTGCTTCTTAAAGGTAGAAATCATTCACTGTAGTCTTGCCTATCTCCTGCACTAACTGGTCAGTCCATCACAGAACAACACAAAGAGACACAGGACAAACAACCAGGCACATGCACACTGGTATTTAAGGTGTATGTGGGGTTGTGTTTTTGGTCTGCTGGAGTACATGGAGACAACTCATACGTTCAACAAGCAAACTCCATGCAGAAAGAAACAGGCCAGGTTTCCAAGCCAAACTTTCTTGTGCCACCCACGCCTCCACCATGGAGCCCAGAGTGACATTTTTACAAATCCATTATGACGTCCATGGTCACCGAATTCTGTTACATTTTGCAACACATTTTCTCTGCTATTTGACAGTCACATTTCAAGCTGATGTTCACATAAGTCTGCTTTTACACTGCAGCTCACACATTTCTAACTTGTTAATACAGGCTGGCAGTCTCTCCATTAACAAAAGATCAGAAGGGATTTTTTTTAGAGAAGCGGAGAGCCAACAAAATGCTTTAAGATTCACTATTTTTCAGTCCAGAAGAGTTTAATAAATGGCAAACTGCCACGGAACATTTCCATATCACTCCGTCTCCCTGTGCAACTTTGTTTGTACTAGAGCATGTGTGAGAAATAAAAGCATAAATAAAAGGCTGTGCATTCAGTATCATCAGTTTAACTACAAATTAGAGACGTAGCAGATTAAAGTTAGTAGCAGATAGTCTGATATTTACATTTTCTTTTAGTGTTTGAATTTACAGACATAACTTAATAGTATACAATAAGACACCTTTCAGTTAAAGGGATTTTGCATCAGGGGATAATAAAAAAGTAGTAGGCAGCTCCTGCTGATAAAATGCATTGATTAATTGATGGTGATTAATGTGAGCAGCTCCATAAAATCCAGAGTTTTGTCATTTTGTTGCTGTGACATATACACAGGTGTGTTAACACAAAAAGACTAAAAAACATCATGTTTCAGATAATCAAACTATTCCAAACTATTAGATGTTCATCATTTTACCGTGAATGAAGGGTACAGAAATTTTTTTTTATCATGTTTAGTAAAATCCTAAAACTGAAAAATTTTATTTTCTTTAACATGAGCCTTTTTAAATTTGTTTGTGGATGTTTTCCATGCACAAAACTGAAGCAGTTTTTCCTCAAAGATCAAGAAATGTACTTTAATCACTTGGTACATGTGCTAAATACTGACAATAAAGACTGGTGAAAGAGACTGGAAAGTGTTTTGTAACCAACTGTGGATTTGTAAAACATGACTGGATAAATAATGCAAAATGACTGGTCAACAGAAAACTTAATTTACGAAAGGTAGTAATTAGATGTCAAATGTGATAAATTGCCTCCTCATGTCAGAAAGAAGGTAAAATAATGAGCCATGACCAGCATTAGGTTCCCATAGGTACAAAACACAGCACTGAGTCTACAAACAGAACAAAAGAGCTGATTAGTGTAACAAAAAAGATGACAGAGACAAAATATCATCAGTACTGATGCAATTTTCATGAATTTGCAATTTTCATAAATTCACATCAGATATCACTGAACGTTGTCCAACTGCAACATTTGCAACTCTTTTTCAAGGATGAAGAATTACAATCAAAACTCAATGGATCTCTGCAGTCGTGGTATTACTTCAGATAGAGAAATAGAATAAACCTGAATATAAAATGAATGATTTGCTCTCTCCATGTCTCAGCTTGTAAAATACTATCTGGTCCTGTGTCAGAGATGATAAAGTGTATCCAGAATTGAAGCTCTTGCCGAGGGTGTGCTTGAATGACCTGTGTGCAAATCTGATATGTCCTTTTTGGAAATTTCAGGCTGTTTGAAAGGGGAAGAAGATGGCAGCTGGATGCCTGAAATCGTGCTGCTCTAGTGATGAAGTTTGTAATATTAATTTACAGCACCTTGCAAATAGCTTAAAACTCCTTAAACAATTTCACATTTCACTAATTACAAATTCAATGAATTTTATTGCCTTTTATGCAACAGAACAACAAAGGAGAGCATATAACCATAAAACGTCAGAAAAACTGAGTATTCAAAAATGTTCACTAAAAGCTGAGAAGTTTTGTCTGGTTTGCTCAATTTTCCAAGCTTTATTCATCTCAGAAAGCAATCAATACATTGTTTAAAAATGGAAAGAGTATAATCTGAATGCAAACCTACCAAGACTGAAGTCTCCAGCTAAACTGGCAGCGAGGGCAGAGAAAGCATTAATCAAAGTAACAAATAAGAGGCCTCTGGTAACTCTGGAGGAGCTGCAGAGATCCACAACTCAAGTGGGAGAATCTCTAGGACTACCTTTAGTTTTGTACCCATCTAACCTCTATGAAAGAGCCTCAAACAGGAAATCAAGATGTCCTGATCGTGGTTGGCAACACACCACGCCAATTTCCTTGTTCTGTTCTGAGTCACCATCCTCCCGAATTCATTTTCACTGTATTTGGATTCTTAGCAACTTTCATTATGACAAAGAAAGAAACTATTGCACTTTTTTCTTGCATAGCATAAAATATCAATAAAATTAACTGAAGTTTGTGGTTGTAATGTGGGGAAATGTGAAAGAGTTTCAGGGATATTAACATTTTGGCAAGAGTCTGTAAAGTTGGGTTGTTAGAAAACAACAAAAACCTATCTGAAAGAAATTAAAAATATATTGAATGCTGCTTTTTTTCCCAGTACATCTGAAAATATCTCTAGTGTTCTTGAAATTGCGCTTGTATAATTATCCCAATTTAAAGAAAATGGGGGGATAATGAGTTGTTTTGCTGTCTGCAACGTCTAAGACTTGTTCTTTGACTGTTAATTGCAGTGTTTTTGTTGTAAAACTGTTTGCTATTTACACACAAATATCTGCATTGTCTTTTTTTTTTTTTCAAATTAAAGTACTGTGAGCTTCACTTGCGGTGGAATTGGCATTTTTTGTATTTCCTGCATAGTGACAGTAAATCCTCGCCAATAATGTGTGAAGCTATATAAACAAGCCTGTTAGGAATGTTGAGGTAATGAGACACGTCTTGAGTTTGAATTTCTATTTGCAGCCTAAACTACAAGGCACAAATATATCATGATGTCAATCCAGCGTCTTTGTGACCTGATATATTCTCCACAAAGACCTCCAGCCTGTACTCCCTGACTGTGCAGTTCATGTGACTGTAGATAGAGCTAAGAGGTCCTAAGATTGATGGATCAGAAACTGGCTCCACACACACACACTCCCAGGAATACAGTACATCAGCAAAGCTGCCTTGGGATTGAACCTGCCATCTCCACTACGGAGCTTCAGATCAAGACGGATCGTGCACTATTTACAGTTGTATCAAAATCACGCAGTGCAACATGCTGAGCTATAGCAGGGGCCAAACTGAAATCTAATCCATTATGATCCAGGATTCCGTTCTTTATCTTTACCTTTTAAAAAAATTGTTCCACTTCCTTCCTCTTCTCATTTTGACTCCTGCATGTTGGTAATTCCTGTCAGTGGTTGTCTAAGCCTCTCTGGAGCTCCAATCAACTCGTTCCTCTCCCCTGTGTGACGTTCATAGCATTACAATTGAGCCATCATTCTGTCAGACTTACCCCTGCTAAGGCAGCAGCAGAGGGAATCACAGGAAAGGGACACGTTTACCTCAGCTTCTCTGTTCCTTCTCTGTATTTGTAGCCTAACAAGTGCAATGAGACACAGACATCATGCAACAGAGTTAAATTGTTCTTTATCAACTTATTTGATCTAATTTTCATCCTCAATTCTCTGCAGCTGGATTATTTTATTAGCAGATTTGCTGATTGTCATTTTGTTGGATTCTCATATTTTCTCTCCACTTAATGCTACATCAGAACCAGGGGTGGAAACTGTTAATTGACTTTTGATTAATTGTCGATTAATGGTTAATTACATTAAAATGAGTTCCAATCGATTAACTAATAACCTCCGCTTATAAATTGTTGTAGAATGGCTTCCATCCAGAAGAGGGCGCTGCTGCATCCTTAAGCAGAGCCATTGATACAGAAACAAAGATGGCGGAGCTATTTTTGAACTAAACAGAGTCTGGTGTGGGATGCAAAAAGCACTTTTTGAGGTTCTGCTTATTCAGTAAAAATCAGAGCCCTGCTGCAAATGACTTAATAATCTGATTCAAGTGTGTTGAAGCAGATCAGAGACACATTTGAAATAATTTGTTATAATATATAAAAGAATGTTGTCGCTGTCAAACAGAAATTTTATACCTAAAAAAAGTGACTTTACAGTAAAAAAAAAAAAAAAATTGTGTCTTCAATGAAAACTCATGTCATTTGATCAAAATCAAAGTAAAACCACAGACAAATATGAAAGTAAAAACACATCAGAAAAAAATAAAGAAAATGACCAAAAATAGGCTTTTGCCTGACAGTGACAACATAGTGACCTAGTCAAAGTTTAGAAGCTTGTGCCAGAACCCTGACAAAAAAAAAAGTTAAAAGAGTGTAAATACTTTTACAACACACTTAAAACACTTACTCTGTAAAAATTTTAAATCACTCACTCTTTGCTTGTTCCTTGTCTTTTTGTCTTTCAGATTGAGCTCCTGTAAGGAGGAGACAAAGGCCCCCGGCCGGGCCGGACCACAGCTTTCACCTTCTGACTTCCTAGACAAGCTCATGGGAAGAACGTCGGGATACGATGCACGCATCAGGCCCAACTTCAAAGGTGCGGTGTATGACCCGGCATATTATCACAGCAGTCATCAATAAAATCCAAAAACAGACACATGAAAACAAGATAAACATCTGCAAACACTCTGCAGTGAAAGCACATCTTTTTTTTCCACAATATTTTCCATCAACAGTGATCATAAATATGACGATGCAGTTTTGGAGCAACTTTCTGTCAATGTTCTGAAAGCTATTTGGCTTTAATCCAGTCTGCCTCTATGCTACTCCTATTAGGCTTGCTTTTTTTTTTTTTTTTTTTTTTTTTTGTCATGGAGTAAAATTAATTTGGTCATTTTTAGGTACCAATATCTATTTTGAAAGGTGAAAATAGTGGTAACTATATATCTGTCTCCATACAAGCTCATTGTTTTAAGTAGAAATGCAGCAATCTGACAAAATTATTTGTGTTTCTAATTTTCATTTGAAGCACTATTCTCCATCTCAAGTGTGTGAAGTTTATTTAAATTGAAAAATTTAAGGTGACAAACATTGACCATATATCAATTTAGTACAGTTTTTTTTTCATAAAGGCAAGAGTTTTGAATTCACCAGAAAGCATTGCTATTTATCCATGAAAGAAGTCCCTAAACTCCTACCACAGAAAATGTGGTTTGTGGATGTATTTAAACGCTGAAAAAAAGAGGTACCATATTTAAGCCGCTACTTTTTCCCCACTCTTTGAACCATCCGGTTTATAGCCTGGTGCGGCTTTTCTGTGGTTTTTCCATCAACCGCCAGGGGGCTCTTTAGCAGGAAGTGAATCATTGATAGTCAAAATTTAAAATCAAAGAAGAATGTGCTGATTTTCATTTAGAACACGCACATGTTAGCAGCAGGCACGACTGAGAAATGTTTTTAAACTCATACCCCCACCTCATCATGGAAACAACACGAAGAAGTTTATATGATGCCGCTTTTAAGTTGAGGGCTATCGATCTGACAGTACACATCGATCGATAGTCGCTGCACGTAAGCTCGGCGTGAGTGAATCCATAGTTCGGCTTTGGAGCGTCCTTGTGGAAAACCGAGAGCGGGGGAGTTACCAGCGCCTTATATATGTATGTTTCCAGTTGTTACTATAGTGAGGTGCGCTCTATAGTCCAGGAAATACGGTAAAAGTCAGTTTTGGGTGCGTTCACACTGCAGCCTGAAGTGACCCAATTCCGATTTTTTTGATGTAATACGACCTGTATCCGATCTTTTCATGACAGTCTGAACAGCACAGGTTGGATTCTTTTTCAAATGCGACCCATATCTGATACGTATCCGATTCAAATGTCCAGGTCGCATTCATTCGAACTGAACGTCACTGATTCTCAACAAATCTCACTATTCTGCGTCCTGATAAGCGCAAGCGAGAAGAAAAACAACAACCATGACGGTCAATATGAGGATTAAGTTGTTAATATGTTTCTCCGGCCGGACAACAACTTCAAATATGTAAGCTAAGCTCCACCGTTAGCCTCCATGTTTACTTCCGCAAACACTGAGCACTTCTTCTTTTCATGGCGGTTGGCAGAACACTGAGAACGCTGACGCTATTGCGCCCTCTAGTGCGCATGCAGGACACTTTCAGGTCGTTAGCCCGTTCACACTGCAGAACGCATACAGGTCGCATTTACTGGCAGTGTGAACGACCCCGGCAAAAAAATTGGAATTGCCAAAAAATCGGAATTGGGTCACTTCAGGCTGCAGTGTGAACGTACCCTTTGATGGGTTTCAAAAACAGGAAAAAATCAGATTTTTTATTATCTTACCTGCTGATGACCAGTCAGAGTCAAAGTTTAGCAACTTCAGTCACCGGCCGATTGATTAGCACTTTAGTTGTTTTAACGGTCCCAACATTTCTATTTGTGGATTTCTAATTCAACACTCTGCTTATTTTTGCACTCGGACATAGAGGTCAGAAATAAAGTTCCAGTTTCCTCCAAATCAAAGGTAAATTTCCTGTAACATTCTCAGCTGCAATCAATACACGAAGATGAAAAGTAATGAAGAAACTGCTGACATTTTTCAGAAGCCTCAGGAGAGGTACAGTATAATGGGTAGCTTTAACGTGGGCACCGGTTTAATCTCATAAATCCCGACTTAAGGGAGCGATGTGTACATTCAGTCTGTTGTTTCTTCCCCCAGGCCCTCCTGTGAATGTCACCTGCAATATTTTCATCAACAGCTTTGGGTCTATTACAGAAACTACCATGGTAAGTCATCAACTTTTACCTTCTAAGAATAAAACTTTGTTGAAATACATTCCTATATATCACTTGTGGTAACATATCGGTATTAACCATCACTCTATCATCTCCCTTGTTAATACAAAGCAACGCTCAACCAGTTCTTTTCTCTTCCTCGATCATCTTCGTTATTAATCCCCATACTGCAGAAGCCTCTCATTTCTGTTTCCTGGAGCACAGCAGCGCAACCTTCAGAGGCCAGCGGGTCACTGACATGCTGATAATGAACTGTCCACTCAGCAATTAAAATGAAAAATTGAAAAACTGAAACGAAAGAGAGAGGGGAGTGAAGAGGTCTGCATTGATAGTGTTATTGCTGCTGGGTCAGCGCAATACAGTCGTGAACTGTTTAAGGGGATCTGAGGGAGCTCCAGAGGAGCAATCCTCCCCGGTTACAACCAGGACGACAGCACTCCTGATTACAATGTGCTGCTGAAACAAAGTCAGTAAAAACCTGCAGAAAGCTTAAAGAAATAACAATGAAGACTGGTTTGAAATATTAGAATATACCGTATAAAATAGAGGATTTATCAAAACTTTTGAACAGTTCTTTATATTTTAATATTCTAATGAGCCATGGATGCAGTGTTCTTAATATTACGTACTGCAACATGTACAATACTTTGAAAATATTCCTTCTGTCTTATTAATTTAGACCCTCCTCAGTTATCAATAGAAAAAATAACTAATTGCAACCCCTCTTGTAACTGCTGATCTGCTTTTTGCATATATTTTGACCGTTTCTCTTTGATGAATGGCTCCTATTTGAGGTTGGAAGACCTACTGGCAATCACCCACATTTTGTTTTTTAGCTCCTTTCACAGATTTTCTGTCAAATTCAAGTCATATAATAGTCAGATAATAAATAAGTTCTTCCCTGTCTAATCCAAGCGAATTACCCATAACCTCTGGTTCCAAATCCAGATTGCTAATCCAACATTAGCTGCTTTACAGCCCTTCACTATTTTGTAAAAGATCTCTGCAGAGGAGGAAAATCACACATCAGAGTGTCTGAAAAATGCAAAACTTCACATCCATTTACAGGAATTACTGCATATATAAATAATGACAAACATTTCTCAAATGGAAGATTGGTTTACAATCTAGTAGCAAATCTCAAACAGCTGTATGTCAGATAATTCACCTTGGAGAGTCACAGTCTATTGATTTTCCAACATCAAAGAGATTAGGCTGACCACCTGAGGAATCAAAGACAATGGCCGTCTGCAGTGTTACCATTTGGCTTTGGGGTTTAAACAGGATGGGCCGCATGAACGAAACAAAACAATATTCCCTAATACTACAGGGGCTCCAAATTATTGATATTACTGCCAATTCTAAATCTCCCAGGAGTATGAACAATTTTGGACTAGACTGTCCAGCGACCTGATTTGTTTTGGATTAAAAAGGGGAATATCTTATAAATTATGTTTTTCATTTAGCTCTGCCACATTTTCACATGATACCTGTTCAGTTTATAATGTTCCTGCATCGTAGAATTAAATGAAAGCCAGAAACCCTTTGATACAAGTGACGTTTACAACTGCTGCAATTTGTTCATTGGGTTCAGTGTTTATACAATATTTGTAAGATAGTGTTTTAAATTGTTTCAAGTTTTTGCCAGACATATTTTACATTTTTAAAATAATTTTAATCAATAATTATATCTAATATCCTTATAACAATTAATATAGTATTTGTCATCCTCGCATCTTTAAAATTAGCAGAAAATCCATCTCTGCTTGTCGTATGTTTTCCATAAACTACGCCGAGTTCTTCCACAGGACTACAGACTCAACGTGTTTCTACGGCAAAATTGGAACGACCCTCGGCTGGCGTACAGTGAATACCCAGACAACTCCCTGGACCTGGATCCTTCCATGCTGGACTCGATCTGGAAACCTGATCTGTTCTTCGCAAATGAGAAGGGAGCCAATTTCCACGAGGTCACGACGGATAACAAGCTGCTGCGGATTTTCCAAGATGGCAGCGTTCTTTACAGCATCAGGTGAGTGAAGTCGAAACATAGACAGCAAAACTAAACCACTGGATGTGGATTTGTAATTAGAGACCAAATTAACTTTTAGTTGTTTAAAAATCTAATGTAGGTTCTTTTTTAGTCCTTTTTTTTTTCTCATTCCAGTTGGACTGCCGTAGTCGTATCTTTCCCTTCACGAAAATTTACCAAGTAACCAAAATCAACTGAGTTGATTGCGGTCCCACTCAGTGTCGCGTGAGAAACTGTTCACATCAAAAATACCACCAAAGCAGGCAGACAGCAAAGAAATCCCATCATGCAGAACATCTCGACTTCTGTGGATTGCCAAATTTCCAAAGACAAGCACCCTCTGCATCTGTCCACTCATCAAAAGGGATGGAGGGAGCATGGTGAAAAAGATTTAATGAAAATGCCAAACAGAGAGCATGTGACAGGCTTTGATGGAAGTTTTTAAATGACACTCTGCACTGGGGAGAGGAAATCTTACCGATTTAAGCGTAGCACCAGAGAAGAGGATCTTATTTCTAGTCATGACATGGATGTCACAGTTAAATCTTTTTATCTATTTTCCGTAACCATTTTGTTCTGTTTAATGTTGAGTGGCAGATGGATATTGTTCTGGTTCTTACTGGGCAAAAAAGCAACGCACACTCCTGACAAGTCACCAGCATCACATTTCAGATTTAAAACATTATGGCTTCCTTGTTTTCAAAAGGTAAAGATTATTGGCTAAATATAACAATTTCCAAGGGGCTAAGCCACACATTTAAGTACAAGACGGAATGTGAAGTATACAATAAATATGTTTATGCATTGCGAATTTTACCACTATTCTTCTAATTTTTCACCTACAAACATTGTGGCAGTACTGCAAATGAAAAGTAGGTGAAGTTAGCTGAGAATACTATTACCATTGGGCAAAAAACAATAAAACTTTATGGTTGTTAGAGAAACTTGTTCACAATCAAGGAGACCAGACACTTCCTATAGTACTTGGCCAGGTTTTCACACACTGCATCAGGCATTTTAGACCTCTCCAGATTTTTCAGGTTTCAGGGCTGTTGCTAGGAAACAGAGTTTCAGCTTCCTCCAAACCGGCTTGGCTACATCAGGACCTTCAAATGCTTCTTATGGAGTCACTCCTTAGATGCCCGGGGTGTTTGTTTTGCCTCATTGTCCTGCTGGAAGACCCAACATTGACCCATATTCAGTTCACTTACTGGGGGAAGAAAGAAATCTCCCAATCCCATGGCTCCATGTATTCTCTCTTCAACATGGAGAAAAGCGCTATAATGCTTACCCCAATGTTTTACGGTTTGGGATTGTAGTCATTCTTCTTCCTCACTTCTAACATGGAGAGTTTGTACCAAAAGTTCAGTTCCGGTCTCATCTGACATGACCTGCTTTAATGCCTCCTCTGGATCATCCAGGTAGTCACTGGCAAACTTCAGAAGGGCCTGGACATGTGTTGCCATGACAGTGTAATGTGTTGCTATGGTAACCTTTAGCCCCTTCTAAATGGGAGTGGCTTAAACAGTTTCTTCCACAGTCAGTCCCAGCCAGATTTGTCAAGAGATTTGACTGGCTGAGCAGCATGTAGAAAACATAAAAACACATCTACAAAATATTAATGGTAATTTAAGTAGAGTTATGTAACAATAAAGTCTTTTTTTATTATTATTAAGTACAGTTTTAAATCATGTATAAACTCTAGACCTGCTTTTACCAAGTGCAAAAAGTAATTCCAAAGTTACCAGAGAGAAAACTGATCTCTACTGGTCTGATATTTAGGAATATTATTTTATTTTATTATTTCTATACGATAATCCTAGAGGAATTGAGTCATCTTGAGTTTCTTCCATTTCTTCCATTTTCTAGCGCCAACAGCTGTTGCCCTCTCACCAACTTGTTTGCTTATCCCAGCCTTGCTCAGCTCTACAGTTTTGTCCCTGATGTCCTTAGACAACTGGAGAGATTGGAGTCTGATTACGTATGTGGACAGGTGATTTTTTACACAGGTAACAAATTTAAACAGTTTCACTTAATACATGTACTTAGTGGAGGATAGAAGAGCTTCTTAAAGATGAACAAACAGGTTTGTGAGAGCCAGGATTTTTGCTGGTTGGTAGGTGATCAAAGACTTATCTTGTACAATAAAATGCTAATTAATTATTTAAAAATCAAACAATTTGATTTGGATATTTTCTCACATTTGTGGACAAAAATCACAGAGGTTTTCACTCTTTTTTAAGGGAGAAACTCAAAAAAATATCTTCCCCACTGTAAATAAGTCTTTCAGTTTAAAGCAGCTGGTTATTCCTGGATAAAAGACCACTTAGCATCACCAAAATGAGCCATTCTCAATTTAGGCATACCAGGTTTAAGCATAATCCAGGGCTTAGAAATAACGACACTCACAAATGCACTGATTCGAAGGCTGAAGGGAGACGAAACATTTGTGTCAGCATCACTCAGATCAACGTCTCCAATCCACTGAGCGACTGAGCCGTCACGTATCTGATTTGCTTCCTAGCTGTGTTTGGTAATTATGAATCAAATCAACCTGAAATAAATGACACTATTTAAGCCGTGTGTGAGAATTCAATCAGTAGGGTATTTGTAGTCTGTTCTCCTTCTGTAGAAAATGATATTGTATCATCATAGCACATTATCAGATGGATGCGAGTGTGTTTATTGCTGGAGGCTCTTGTCTCGCCTCTGGGCAATGCATTACAGCGGGTAATTACACAGCTTTCCTTCAGTCAGACTCCTAAATAGCTTTCTCTGTCTTTCCTCTCTGAGAATCCTCGAAGCCAAAAAGCTTCAACTGCACAACAAATGAAGTCAGGACGCCTACAACAATTACTTCTCATTTACTTGTGGTGCAATGACTGAACAAATGGTAACTCAAGATGTTTTCCAATCTTCTGTCATTGAGGGATGTTTACCTCTTGCCCCCTTTCTTTATTAAGACTTTATAGACATTTGCATTCCGTAAAGTGGTAAGCAAAGTACATTTGTGCTTATAAAATTGACTGTTATTTCAATCTGTAATCTTACTATGTCTCCTTATGTCTGGAAACATTTCCCTGAGCTCTTTAAGGCCTTCTGATATTCCCTATGGCTCCCGTTCTTTTTTTCCAATCTGTTTCTGTCTCAGGTTGACTCTAACCCTGTCCTGCCCTATGGACTTGAAGAATTTCCCAATGGACATTCAGACCTGCACCATGCAGCTTGAAAGCTGTGAGTTTTCATTTCTTCCTCTTCCTTTATTCTCTTACATCTCTTTTTTTTATCTCTTTGGTGTTCCAGCCTTTGCCTTGCTTTACATGGCTGTAATCCAAGGAATACTAACTCTGTATGACATTTTAAGTTTATTCCAGTGTACCTCGTTTCACAAGTTACAATAGTATAAATTTGATTACAAAAATAAAAGCTCATGGTAATATTTACACATATTCTTGGAAAGAAGCCCCATGCCTAAAGGGGTTCACTGTTTCTTAAAGAATGATACATGCAACAAATCTGTCCAAAAGAAGGAGAGTAGCAGAGTGTTTAGCTACATGAGTCCCATCCAGTCTGGAAAAATATTTGTTTCCAGACTTTAATACTAGTCCCATTGTCTAAATGTTTGTCCTCCCTCCTTCCTCTATCATTTCTTCTTTCTCTGCCAACTTCCTTTCTTTTTCATTCTTGTGTCCTTCTTTCCTCCATAGCTTCTCTGTATTCTTTTTTCCTGATGTACTTCTGTTCTTGTTGCATTTTCTTTCTACATTGTAATTTTTTACTTTGTGTACTTTCTTCGTTTACCTTTTGTTCTTTCTTCTTCCCATCTTGCATCCCTCCTTCCTTTTGTAATTCCTTATGTCCTTCCCTTTTTGTTTCTTTCCTCTCTTCTTTTATTCTGTAATTTCTTACTTTTGTCTTTTCTGCCTTCCTTCCTTCATTGTAATATGTTTTTTTACAAGGAAAAAACATGTTAAAAAAACTTGAGTTAACTACAAAGATTAACTCAAATCATCTATGCAATGAAGGGTGAGAAGAACCAGTCAACTTGTTATAAATGTAAGAGTCGTGTTACTTCAAAGTTATATTAAGTTATATATTCAGTTAGAAATAAAAAGTAAGGTCCTATAAAAATTGACAGTTCTTTCTTTAAGTTACTCAATTAAATGTATGTAGTTACTAAAATCCTCTGTGATTAGGCCTGGTTTTTCTCATTTAAAATCTCATAAGATGAAGAAAGAGATTGAGGAGCATATATGTTATTATTACTATTATTATTATTATTATTATTATTATTGTTGTTGTTGTTATCATTATAATATATTAAAGACATGTTACAAAAGAAAGATATATTAGTCTCCTACTTTGATCTCCACACTTACAGTTCTGAAACTCTTTACAGTTCAAATCAAAGAAACTGAAGATGAGTTCTGGAATAAAAATATGGCGGGACACGGAAACCCATTTCTTTCAGTCATTCTTCAAAATAGAAAACATCAGAGAATGCACCATTCAAATAAGACAGATACATGTTAACTTGGCAAATGGCAGCAGGAAATTAGCTAATATATTACAGTTATTTATGTTTTTGTTAATTAAAAGTTTAAAACAGCTGAAACTGTTACAAACATGGTTAGACAAGGGAAAAATTAATGATTAATGACGTTTTCTTACTATTTTACACACAACTCGAATGCTTAAATGCTGGGATAATTTATACATTTGAAACATTTTATAAGGTTACTGGACTGAATAAAATGGAATAAATGATATTCTCTCTTTTCAGTGTCTCCTTACCTTTAGCAGAGATAAGATCTGCCCTTATGAAACCAATTTCCAGGATATAAATAATAAAACTTTATTTCAGTGTCCCTTTTATTATTATGTGACTCGCCGCAATGCCTAGAGGTGATTTAGTTCTTTATCACAGGGAATTTAAGCTTAGCAAAGGGTGAAACGGACAAAGAACCTGTGTCATAAAGTAATCTCTGCAGAAGGATGTTCCACAAATAAGGAGAGCTGGTGGTGTTTCTTATATCTTTATCTGGTCCAACAACAATTTGTTTCAGTGTTTGTGGAACTGACCTCCACAGTCTCCAATAAGCAACATGATTTATTTCTGTAATTAACACAAGGACAAACAATTTGAAACAAAAATAGCACAACAGATGTGAACTTTACCCTGTATAGCTGTTATTATGACTTGGTCAAATTAACTCTTTTATAAGAGGCCTCTAATTTTCTGGTCTGACTCCCATTTCATCCATTTCTCAGCTTGACTTTGTAAAGGTTGTGCTGCTCTAGTTCTGGAAAACTGAGACGTTTTAATGGCTCTATTAAAAATCAAGAGCTGCTCATCTATCAGTTTCAAATATTTTACAAATATTAGCATTTGAATGTACAGTTCAGAAAATTTTGAAAAACTGTGATGTATAATTTATCTATTCTTGTGTTTTACCATAATAATGTACCAACTATAGAAAATTTGTGTACTACAGTATTATTTGTTTGAAAGTATTAGTTTAATGAAGCTTGCTATTTTAGAAGTATATTTTCATTAGTATAGCAATTGCAGGACATGATAAAAAATTATTGTATTTTTAAAGTATGTTTAATTTTTGTTCTTTAATAATCATAATTTTTCTGCTGGATCTCTATTTATACAACATTATTTTATTTCAAGGTTAATATTTGAGCATAATGAGGGAAACTATTGATCAATCAGCTTCTTGAAGGAGAGTTTCACTTCTTAGCCTTTTTATATTTCAGTAAAATTCTATAGAATCCAGATAAGCTCATAGTTGCACTTTTACTTACTTGTATTTATTTACAACAGTGTGAGTATTTAGTGTTGTTTTCCTAATGATCAGTTGTTTCTCTTTAATCAATACTTTGTAAATTAGGATCGGTTATTGTTTTACTTTAGTTGCTTATCTTAATTTTGTTCCTTTGGTTTTAGTTAATCAGTAGTGACAATTTACTGATTAACTGGTATTTGAGTCCCAATATTAATGACTCCAAGTTCTTGATTTTTATGGTAATTAAAGCTGATATTAACTTAAATCTGAATTGTTCTGAATATGCCAATATCTCCTTGCGGTTGTTTTAGTTTTAGAGCGAGAATGTTTTTACGCTTGAAACAAATTTAAATAGATTGATGAAAATGGAAATAAAGAATTATATTATATTATATATATTATATATATATATATATATATATATATTTATATATATATATATATTATTCTCCAAGTGTATAAACTAAAGGGAGCATTGTGGACTTTAAAGGTGTGTGAGTGTGTTTTGGTTTGAGTTACTGTATCACTTTCTGCTGCCATTAGAGGAGAGGTAATCATTTTTGATTAAAGGCCCAGTGAGAATATTTGGCCTTGTGTTGACAAGTGCTAGTATACCACCCATGGGTGCAATCACCTTGGCTGGAGCCTAACATTGAGAGGACATTATAGGTTTTACTATCACTACTGAAAATGTGCCTACACCATCTGTTAGAGGGGAAAAAACAGGTGTAATCGTCCAGATTTTAGGAAGCCAAGGCCAACCTTCTGCCTGGCCTTTTGACGCCACTGGCTTATAGAGATGTATAAAAAGCTCCAAGGATTTTTTTTCCTATTCTGGCACTTCAAAGCTCCAAATATGCATCTTATAAGATGTTCTCCTGCCTTGAGTCGTTAGTGTTCAGTAACCTTAAGCCTACTTTCTATCTTCAACGATCGATGAAAAGGATGGAAGAGAGACTGAGACGGTGGCTGTGAAGCGTTTCACTTGACGAATGGCTTTTAAACATACGAAAGTGGATGACATGCGACGAATGGACCGCGCTTCACTATCCCAGACATTCTAGCTCAGGAATTTCTTAGTCTGCTACGTGAGCCGGTCATGTCTGCCAAACCTTACGGTTATAATTGACAGAAGCAAAGCAGACCGTTGTATTGTTTTAGGAAGGCATTGGCATTCTCCTCGGTTGTTGTGGGAGGATGTGTGAATGACAGTTCTTCTCAAGAACAAAATAAGTGTGTTTTTGTGGAAGTGTTTCTCAGACGTGAGGTACAGCGTTGGGTGTAGCATCTTGAATAATTGATGTCTTTGCAGCTCAGGCCCTGAAGGTTCCCAGTAGATGTAAGTATTGTTCAGATGCTCAAGGAAGTCTGCGGTGTTTCATGCTGCATGTATTTTTGCTACAACAAAAACTACACAGTTCTGAAAACACATAAAACCTTAAAGCGTTTTGCAGTTTGTTAGCAAAATGTAGGATTTTTTTTTTTTGCCAGTGTTCTGCATAAGAACCTCAAAATTAATCATTTTATGGTATTCATACTTCTGGTAAATTTTGGTTTGAAGTAGTGTGATTTATCAACAAGTTTATTGTTATTGGAAGTAATAAGATTTTTAATGTGCTAGTAGCTTAGCTAATTTTTTATTTAGCACTTTAGTTAAGTTTGAAAATGTTTAACACACTTAGCCTTTCCTAAATTAATGCTTCCAGATAAATTCTGAAGCACTAATTTACTTAGCAGTTAGTTTTAAAGGGAATCTGAAGAGGCTTCTGGCTGAAGTTTGTTACTGTGTGTCAGTCTTATTAAGGTCATGACATGCTAACAGCTCAATTTCAATAATATTTCATAGGAACCACTTTTATATTAAGTCTACTAGTTCTCTTAGATGTACATTTCTTTGTAAATCAGTGCAGTTCTTCTTGTAGATCATTTTAACCTACTTTGTAGTCTTAGAACAATGGTGCTCAACACCCCTGAATCAAATGACGGTTCATTAGTGGACCTCTGCAGCTATGCTGCCCATGTAGCAACAGGGTAATTAATGGTAGTTGGGGAGGATTTCTGCAGCTAATTAAAAGAGATATAAACTGTCAGAAATGCAGATAAAGAGGTAGTTATTGCAGCCATCTCTTCTTTTAGCATTGGTACCAGACTTAAAGGTCAAACCTGGTGAGAGACCTTAAATTTTCAATGTCAGAGGGTTTCCAGTTGCCTCTCCAGACCTTGGAAAATTCAGTAATAATGAAAAATCATGGGGCAACACAGTCTGCAAGACAGCATCCCTTCTCTTGTCTGTCTTCTCTGTTTGCTGAGTTGTGTCCGGTTAGATACCCAGTACTGTCAGAAGAAGGATGGATAATGGTGAGCTATGCTATTTTAGTAGGTGCACTTACTTAAAAAACATGGATATATTTATTTCCTCATAAAGAGAAAAACAGTTCTCTCTGGACTGAATGTCGTCTGTGTCTGCTTTATGTCCTTCCTCTTTCACAGTTGGTTACACCATGAATGACCTGATCTTTGAGTGGCTGTCTGACAACCCTGTTCAAGTGGCTGATGATCTCACACTCCCACAGTTTGTGCTGAAAGAAGAAAAGGACTTGGGTTACTGCACTAAGCACTACAACACAGGTGAATGAATGAATTCCACTTAAAGTCTTAAAAAAGCAACGACCCAGTCAAAGCTGGTACAGAGTGTGCATCTCCTTTAATACATTCTGCACTGATATGGTTACACTGACTGAAGGGGATTTATTTTGCTTACCATTTTTAGCTTTTTTGATGTTGCAACTTCAGTGTATTTTGTGTAAAAAAAAGAAAGTGAACACAAAGAAGAGCCATAAGCCTGAGTTTAATATTTCATGCTGTTCCCTCAGGTAAATTCACCTGCATTGAGGTGAAGTTCCACCTGGAACGGCAGATGGGTTACTACTTGATCCAGATGTACATCCCTTCGCTCCTCATCGTTATCCTGTCCTGGGTGTCCTTTTGGATAAACATGGACGCTGCGCCGGCCAGAGTTGGTCTGGGTATCACCACAGTGCTGACGATGACCACGCAGAGCTCTGGTTCTAGAGCTTCTCTGCCGAAGGTAAGTCTGCAAGACTGGCCATATTTCTACTGGTTTCTGGTTAAAATACATGAAGTTAGCCTGAGGTATCAAGACAAACATGGATGGAATCACAGTAATGCAGACAAAAGCAGCAGATCTCTGTCGCAGTAGTTTAAAATTTTATCCACAGAAATCAGTGAAATGTTTTTGAGCTGAGCATGTACTGAGGGGAAAATGGTGGCACTAACTTCAATTAAAATTATATCTTGCCTTGAACAACCATGGAGGACCAATGTAATTATGACATTATAATTTACATATTACATAATGCCCTTTGCTTCTTTTTCTTCTTTGCTACTATCCATGTTTTATTTAGTTTCTGTATTCTGGTTTGAAATAAAGATTTTTTTGGGGGGGACAAAAAAGGAGTGAGAGAGAGAATGTGAGGAGAGGAGAGAGGAAATAGCACTTCTGCCAGTACTTCAAAATAAGAGCATGAATCCCATCGTCTATCCATTTGATAAAATCCTCCATAAAATCCTCTTTGTTGAAGTTTTGGTTGATCTTCTTTCAACTGAATGTTTACAAAACATGCAAGTAAATTTGTGCTTCAGATTTTATCTGTAAAAATTAAAGTAGGGGTAGGTAAAAAGTTAGCAGAAGCACTAAAGGAAAAATTAGCTCCACTATTAGCCAATGAACTGGTTGTGAGTGTATCTTAAAGCAAGTTCATCTATTTTGCGTAGCCTTTGGTTTATTTGGTTCTATTATTTCCTGATTATACCAGAATCAGCTCAGAAAGAAGGCAGCAGAAACTTAATCTCAGCTCCATACATGTAAAAGTAGGTCTACTTTTGATTTATGGAACAAAAGTATGTTGTTTCTTAAATCATTCAGAGAAAGATTTACTTTGGCGTGGCAAACTTTGAACGATTTAGACATAATTTTGCATGATTTAGATCCTGTTAAGAGATGATGACAGAAAATCATAATGGATGCAGAATTTCCTTCTTCTCTGTTCCAGTGCTTGCTTCTTTAACAGCCAGTAAATTGCTGCCTAATTAAGTGAAGCCACTATGCATTGCTCCAGTATTGCTGATGTGCTTTGGCATGTCGTCTTTTATGAATGACACAGCTGGGGCATTCCCTGAGTCTTGGCCGTGACCTGTCCGATCGCTACGTTTCAACTGCCCACAACTCACCGACTCATTTTAATTCTAGGTCATCCCAGACACGAGGGTCGGTGCAACCCACAGCTGACAAACGGGTGGATTGTGAACCACCCACAAATTTCCCTGCAGCCTTATTGATTGGCTCTTGATTACCCCGTGGTGTTTGCTGTTCTCAGGTGTCCTATGTGAAGGCCATTGACATATGGATGGCAGTGTGCCTTCTGTTTGTGTTCGCCGCCTTGCTGGAGTATGCAGCTGTCAACTTTGTCTCGAGGCAACACAAGGAGTTCATCAGGCTGAGGAAAAAGCAACGGCAGCAGAGAATAGTAAGTGTAAATTGTGCAGGAACACAGACAACTGAAGGATGTCTCCAGGAAATAAAACATTCGAGCTATCACAAGATGCAGCTGATTCCTAAAAAGTAGGCACAAGATAAACCACATCCATTCAGCAGCACAACACCTTGTCAGCTCCTATAATGTTGACTTATGCCTCTTGTTATTATGGGGTGCTATGTATCCTGGACCTGACAACATCAACACGCTACAGCTGGCTGTCATATTACATGAGGAAGATCTGCTCATCTCAGCGCGGCTCAGTTTCATGTTGAGCACTGACCTGTGAGGAGCTTCGAGAATCTTTATTTCTGTCACGCCATTTGATACAGAGAAACAACCTCTCCATGATTCACAGTTTTATACATTTAAATGTTAAACGTTCATAAGCAGTTAATATCTTATTTGCCAATTTAATTTCAGACTTTTGTTACTCTTTTTGTATCAAGAAGCACAAACATGACATTAAAACAGGGTAGGAAAACCCTGTTTTAAAGGTTTCCACTTATTTGTAACATTCGTAACTTAATGGCCACAAAAGATTGAAAAACAGCTTTTAGACTGGTTTGAAAATTGATTTATATTGATTGATGGTTCAATGTAAAAGAAAAAAAAAAAAACATAAATCAGCCATAAACCTCCAATTGGTGCGTCTGTAACCACTTCATAAATTTGTTGCAACTTAAGATTTGAGGATGTTTTCATCATCTTTGTTTCTTTTGTATTGTTGCTGTGTTGCCGTCATCCCGTTTTATTTGTTTAGCTTTTTAATTAGATTAGTTTCTTCATGCTCTTAGTTTATGCCTTAAATGTTGGTGAAACACCAATCAGTTGCAGTTGTAGATATTAGGTGTTTTGTTGTAGCATTTCCATTAAATGTTTGCTTAGTTTTGATTAAGGTCTCATTTTTCACACAACAATACGCCTACCACAGTGGATCCAGCTTAAAGACAGATACGTAAGAAACACTTATTTTTCCATAGACAAGACATCTTGACAATCCCATTAAATGCCTTAGAGAGTGGGCAGCCTCAGACGTGTTCTCTGTAAATGTAGAAGAGTTTACCGGGCAGTCTGCCATCCACCATCAATACAGAGGAGAGAAAGTAATGGTCTTTCAGGGAAAAATATGTCTGATGGCACAATTACTCCCCCAGAGATGTTTGAGGTCACAAACTATCCATCCGAGAGGTATTGACACGTGACCCGATTAGTTTTACTGAAGGGAAGTTGTGAATTAAGTGCAGTGGTACAAATCCCAGACAAACAGGGTTAACTAAAGATTCTGTCTTGCCTTGTTCTTTAGAAATAAATCAAATATTTAATCTTTACTTCCATTTACAGTCTTTCTTAAAACGGTTTGCATTTGCTGCATTAAGAGTATTCATCTCTCACAAATCAATTTTCATGGGCTTTGCCTTTCATCCACATCAAAATTGCATTTAATACTTAAAAACAATTATTTATAAAAAAAACTCAGAACAAAGTGGAGATTTGTGAAAAATGTATTTGGGGTCCTGCGACAAATAATGCATCAGTATTTCCACATAGTTACTTTGACATCATTCCCAGTCAATATAGGCTTGTGTTTTATTTATTATATATTCTAATACGCTATTTAAAAGTAGTTCACCCCATATGTGTATCAACATAAAAATTAACTTCCTGGAGCCATGTCTATTTCCTAACAGGAAGTCCTGTTTTTTTTAAGCAATCTGATTGGCTGACATAGGTTTTAGCGTTGCGCTACACTGCCCCCTATGGGTTTGGCATGTTTAAAACAACACTCAGAACCCAAATTTATGCAGGTTCATGTGGATGAAAATTTAATATATTTTTTTAACAATGTGGCGGAAATATTAGTTTTTATAGATACCTGGTTAGGTGTGTACAAGGCCTCAGATATTAGACTGGGTCATTGCCTCTTTTGTATCTGCTGTTTTGATTTGAAATTTGCAAACCAGAAGCCACTTAAACTGAATAACTAAATGAAAGTTCAAGTCAAAGCAGTAACGTTGTTTCCCCCCTCTTATGTTTTTATTTTCCTTTTTCGATGGAGGCGACTGGCAGTCGGGCTGCAAGCGTTGAGTCTTTGCGGAAACCCAATGACATTCCTGGTAACAACTCAGCCTACAGAAATCTGAGTCAGCATTGCAGCGCCTGTGCAAGGGTAAAAAAAAAAAAAAAAACCGAATGAAGCCCGTGTCAACCCTGACCTTCCAACCCAATTTCTGTCCATGCCTCCAGCCACCCAAATTGATTGTGTTGTGAAAGTTTTACCTCAAATGTGAATTTGTCCTGCCGTATTTCTCACAGCCAAACCCACGTCTGTTTTCGTGAACCCTCTGCTGCTCACCTTCTGATCCTGCATACCAGTATTTCACCAACTTCAAATTTCTGCCCTTTATTGTCCCTGTTGTGTTTCTTGTTAAAGTAAAATAGGTTAGACTTCTTCTTACTCTCTTTCCTATTTTTCTTAAAGCTTTCAAAGAATTCTGGCATTAATTGAGACGGCTGTTTCTCTTGCTTTTTTGCTGTTTTTGTTTTATCTCTGTACTGAAAACATAGAAAGATTAAATTAATATTGTATTTCAGATGCTTTATGGAAAGTAATTATAACACTACAATATATTACAGTAGCGTTAGATACTTTATCTTGGGAAAGCCCAGATGATGATGTCATGGTTTTAGATGTTCAGAACAGGTTAATTCACAACATCTGACTTAAATAGAGGCAAACCCATGGATACATAAAGGTTTTTTCATTTTAATTGCAAAATGTATGTAATTTGTATACAGTTTAAGTTTAATTACTGCTCTGATTGTGTTGTTCTTTTAGCAAATGGTCATTTGCTAAGTCTGTAAACTCCAGGTAATGATTAATTGATCACTAAATTATTTCAATAATCAATTAATCCATGTCAGCCCTAAAAACACTTATTTCCTGTGTGACATAAGAAAAACTGCAAAAGAAATCAGCCAGAATATTGGTGGGGTAGGAGGGGGAGTTGTGGACCTCCAGAAATCTGTTTCATTCTTCAGTGTAATTTCCAGGAGCCTAAAGGTGCCACCTGCACTTTTCCAATAGTTATATCTAACATTATGTTCAGGAAAGAGTTAGCATCTGGTTCCCAGAGAGGAAAATATTTTGGTGTTCTTGCTGCTGTGAGAACAGAGCTCAGATTACGAGCAATAATTATCTTTGGAGGACTGTACTCTTAGATCCTAGCACATGACATACTGTATCATTTACGAAAGAGTAGGAGGAATAATTAAGCTGTACTAGAGGAGCAACAACTCCCTATAGCTTGGCTGCGTGGTGCAATTTGTCTTTTGGACATCATACAGTAACCATAAAGTAATTCACAACCGGGCTGCTGTGATAGAATCAACTTTATATGAAGTTAAATTAGCAGATTTGTCTAAACTCTAAAGATCAGAGCGGTCAGTTATAGGCAAATTGACTTAAAGACAAATGTATCTCTTTAAACAGAGTAGAGTCGGTTCTCGTACACATTAGTAGCATAATATCTGACGGGAGATTTCAGTGTCTCTGTTCCGAGTACGTCCAGAATTTGGCAGCTGTCAGTGTTGGTGAGAGAGAAATGAAGAGTTGAAACGGTCGGATCAGAGCTTTCAGAGGTCTTCACACTGACTGCTAATCATCCAATTTAGATCACACATCTTCACTTCCTCTGGTTAAACTGAATCTCCGCAAGTGTCAGAGAGACTGTCAGAGTTAAGCTGCGTGTCTATAAATATTCACTTCAAAGGGCAGAAACAATGTCTCATTCAATGTAAAAATAGCTGTCTTTATTTTTTTTTAAAAAGCATGAAGACAAAAGTGGAATCATTGCTTTGTGCTTTCTAAAACATTTATAAGATCAGTCATTAGAAGACTTTGTAAACATCTGCACAGGATATTAAAGAAGATGAGCTTTGAATATTGCGTTTCTAATTAAAGTTTCAGATCTCAAATGTTTTTGTTGGCAGTTTTTTCCTCTGGCATATATAAAAACAACCTATCAATTAATACACTTAATTACATAACCAAACAAATCCAATAAAATAGATGTGCTGAAATAAGAACATGCCACAGATTAGCTAGTCAAACTGAATTCAAATAAAAAAAAACTATTGTTTGACTAAATGGATCCAGTTTTATCAAATGACCTGTTGTAGTACAAACAGGAGATTACCACTGCAAAGACCACTCTGGCAAATGCGATCCATATCCGACTTTTTTATGGCAATCTTAATGGCCCAATTCTGATCCTCTCACCTCCAAAAAATATCCGACCTGCGCCATTCCCACATGTGACATTCGATAGTATTCCAAGTATTTGCAGTCAGAACAGTCGTGTCACATTTTATTTGACTTTTACGTCATTGATGTTAGACATCCGTCGTAATGGTGCATTCACACCAGATGCGTTTCTTGCGTCCAATGCTTCATGCCTGCTTGACATTTTGCTCGATACCTAGTGTTTTGCGCGCCTGTTTTACATCCAAAGTCTATATTGAGGCCAGTGTTCCCTCTAAGCTGCTTGCCTGTGCAATCGCACACTGCTCGTACATTTTCAGCGCACAATAAAATCTATGCAGCGCATAAAATAAAATCCAAATAAACTGAACATTGAGCTCAGACATCAGTTTTGACTATGGACCAATAACACATAACGATCTAACTCAGTGGGTCACAACTGTTCAGTCAATGATACGATACGGTTCACTTTCGCTACGCAGCCAATCATCGCCTGCTATTGTGTCTACGTGCCTTGGTCATATGCGCTGTGGCACCGTGCAGATTTGCTAGGTAGGAACAGTGCGGCGGAGTTAAGAGACGCGAAAGCTAACACCCTATCATGGCTAAGTGAACGGGCAGTGGGACATCCACTCATCAACCAAAGTAAAAAAGAAATGTGCTTCTTTTAAGATGGAATGGCTGCTGGAGGAGGAATACTGGTGAGATTACTCTTTTTATTAGTAAGCTCAGTGGTCACATGGATGCTCGTTTTCCAGATGATGAATTAAAGGAGTGTCAGCATTTGACATTGAAGCACTGAGCTCAGACATCAGTTTTGACTATGGATCAGCAGACATTTCTACACTGGACAAAGTGTACAGCCATTGGAGAAGTGAGAAAGACAGATGTGAAAAAACTGTGTAATTAAATATTTTACAGACAAGAATTTATACAGTATCACAAGCTAGAGCACACAGTTCATTGTGCAGAATGTGAATGTTTTAATGTGAACAAAAAGTTATGTCTGAAAGGTGTAATGTCTCTTTTCTCACCATGGCCAAAGCAGGACATATTACATATAACATACTATGCATCTCATGAACAGCAATGTTTTTGTTTTTTTTCATTTTAAGTGGGGCAAATCACTTATATTAAAAGCAAACTAATGGAAGTTGCTGCTGTAATCTGATTCTTTTAATAAGCCATGCAACTTGCTGAAGAATTAGAGGGAACATTGATTGAGGCACATCAAGGGCACTTAAGATGCGTTAAAATCGCTCTAGCTGCTGTTTCTGTTGCTGGCCTATTTGTCGGACGTGCTTTGTGCATCAAACGGTCAAAATACTCCAAACACTTTAAAATCGCACCGCGCTAGATGCAAGAAACACACCGCGATCCACATAGACTTTGAATGTAAACTAGACACGTAAATCTCGTTTGGTGTGAACGCACCATAATTCTGCACAGGAAGAAGCCAGAGATGGTCAGTTCAAACGTAAACAATGGGGGAAGAAAGCAACTTTTATTTTTTCTTAGCTTCCTTTGCAACAATAGCGTCTACTCTCCGTCAACAACTTTAAAATTGCTAGTGACATCTGCGTTTTTCTTTTGCGCATTCGAGTTGCTAAACATTTGTCACCTTTCAGAGTTTTTTTTTTCTTATTTTCAGAAAATGCTTTCACACCAATTTTTACTGCTACAGTTTTGAGCAACTTGTCTCCAGATACATGTGGTAATCCCCTTGAGTTAAAAATATGGAGAGAAAAACCACTAAAAATGCTTTTTCTCCTGTGTTTGCTCCGACAGGAGGACGAACTCATGCGGGAGAGCCGAGGATTTTACTTCCGTGGTTATGGACTCGGTCACTGCCTGCAAGCCAAAGACGGGACCGCCGTGGAAGGGCCCACTGTGTTCTCCCCTCTGCCCCCGGTCACTATGTACGACGGCGAAGTCCTTCACAAGCGTTTCGTTGACCGGGCCAAACGGATCGACACCATATCCAGAGCCGTCTTTCCCTTGAGCTTTCTCATCTTCAACATCTTCTACTGGGTCACCTACAAAGTGCTGCGACACGAGGACATCCATGCAAACTTGTAAAACGCTTTCTGCTGACATTATGTTAATGTTTTTCTCAGAACCAAAACTGCCTGTTTGACCCATTACAGTGAGTAAAAAAAAAAATCAAAACAAAAAAAAAGAAGTATGAAGAAGCATCCACGCTTCTCAAAGCCAGAACTAGAAATGACAAAAACTTTGTGCTCAGGTGCGTCTTCAGGATCTCGGACGTGAAAAGGAAGGAGTGGCTTCTCGCTGGTGTTGCCGGTCACCTTTTCGTACGTGTGTTTGTTCGAGTCGCTTGGATCAATCAGAATGGCGCTAACCGCTGTGGGTTTTATTTCAGATGATGGTTCAAGAATTTAGAAAAGTTGATCCTGGCTGAATGAGACATGCTGACTTGAATTTTGACACTACGCAGCTTTAAATGAATGTTTTTGACAATTAAAAAGTTAAAGGAACATTTTTTACAACTTTAGATTATCACATTGGTATATGGGTGATGGGGACTTTGATATTTATGAATATTCAGTACGTGATGATAATTCGATTTTAAGTATGTGATCAGTAGATTATGTATGTATGTATGTAAACAGTGTATTAAAATGTATATAAACAAAGCTGTTCAACTGCTCAAAGCACAAATATGTATTTCCTTTTGTCAAAATTTAAATAAATTGTTATTCTGCCAGGAAACAAGATAAGATTTCACTTCTCTTTAATCAAAATATTCAGGTGATTACTTAAAAAAAGAAGAGTGTATTAGAAACTCAGTCACATCCCGACTGCGTGACGCACAATTACTTTCCTATTTTAGCCCACTAATAGCTCCCATCAGCTCAAAATTCCCAAGAGGGCACATAGCTTAAAGTAAAAGTAGAAACTAAATCCTGAAATGCAAATATTACAGAAAACAGGTAGTCTGCTCAAATCTGCAGCTCAGAAATTTGCGTGTACAGTCTATATGCAACGGAGCTTCTTGTTACATGGGATGGATAGGAGCTGCTCGTTTATTTTACAGTGTCGGGGGAGGACTTGAAGGTGTGGGAATGCAAGGGTGAGGTGGGGAGGGCAGGGAGGGAGGACCAATGGGTTTTTTAATGGGAAATCAGAGGGTTGTTTTATCAACTAATGAGTTTGAAAAGGGCTTGGTGTTCCACTGCTAATGACAATGAATTGAGAGAGGCAGCTGGAGCCGACTGTCCTTTTCTCTCCAGCCCTAATCAACTCCTCTGTATTGTTTGGCTCCCCTGTCAATGAGAGAGAGTGTGTTTAAATCTGTCACTCCACATGTATATGTTTAGTGTGTGTGTGTGTGTGTGTGTGTGTGCATCTGTACGTGCGTGTGTGTGTGTGTGTGTGTGTGAGTTCAAACTTTATTTTTACATTCTACTAAAATCCCTGATTCTGCTAGTGCAACTGTGAACGCTCTCTCTCATAATTAATTTGGGATTTTATGTGATGGGTCAAAACAAATCAGACCATTTGGAAGCTTAA
Organism: Poecilia latipinna; assembly: GCF_001443285.1. Taxonomy (NCBI): domain Eukaryota; kingdom Metazoa; phylum Chordata; class Actinopteri; order Cyprinodontiformes; family Poeciliidae; genus Poecilia; species Poecilia latipinna. The sequence continues at coordinate 154,700 of NW_015112988.1, forward strand.
TGAAAACTACATGTGGATTTTACAAACAAAAAGGTCTGTGAAGGCCTCAGAGGACTTTTAGAGAACATTAGTGTACAGAAAGATCACGAAGTTCAAGCAATACACCAGACCGGTCAGGAATGAGCTTTAAAGGGGCATTTGAGTTTCTACTGCTACTAAAAACAACCCATCTGTTTTTATTTAGTTTTTGGTGTCTGGAAAATGAGCCGTTTCAAAAATCTCTTGATTTTATTGAGTCACATTCAATGGGCACTGCACGGTTACCTAGCAACCAGCTGATTTCCAGTTCACCTGGTCAGCTTTACAATGGCTACTGGAAAAGACAAGTGCTACCACTCAGAAACCACTTGCTGCATTTTTGTTGGTTGTGCAGGAGGCTCTACTTCTGTTTTTCAAAGATGTATAGTTGCATAATTGCTACTACAACTGTTGAGTATGGGGGCTATTTTGGATTTAAAGTAATAAGAGGCCCTAAAAACAGCTCATACTGAAATGAACAAACTAAAATCTCATTATCGAAGAGTAATTTTGTCTAAAAAAAAAAAATGTAATGAACATGTTTTAACTTGTAAACCTGTCCTAGCCTATTCAAGGAGCATAATAAACAATTCACGGGGAATATTTCAATGGACAATGTGAAAATGGACTCTGTCTGGCAAGACTTAGGAATTGATGTTCTTTATCTAATCTGACTTAGTTTGTGCTACTTTTCCATAAAAAAATATTCATTTTATCGATGTACAAAGACCTTTTAGGTACAGACATATCTGAAAGGCCATTTAGATTTCTGTTTGTTGACAAATATTAAAAGTTGTGGAGCCTTGTTCTGCCACTTCACGATTATATCATACTTTGTTTCTATCACAAACTCAGAGTAAAATACGTCGCATTAGATGTAGAAGGATCTATCTTATCGCCTATGATGATATATATGATATAAATATCCCTGATGTTCGTCCTTTACAGCTTAAGTAGATTTCTCAAACAGAATTTGTGTGAAGTGATGGAAATACTTAAAATATTGACTGCAGCACATCACTGGCACTGGTTCCCCCACATTTTAATCCCCAACTTGAGGCAGTAGATCAAAGTTAGGAGAAAAGGCTTAATTTCTTACCTTCTAGGTACCAGAGAGCCACAGTAGTGTTATCAACTTGGCTGTTTTGAAAACTGCCTTCTAGCACCTCTGACACTCATTAATTTACACTTTCCATCTAACTTATTCATGCCAAACAACAATGAAACATATACATAACTAATAACTCTGTAACTGTTTGGAGAAACCTCTGATTCCTACCAGGGAGCTGAGCTGAATGTTGGCCAAGGTGGGGCCAAGTCAAAAGCAGATTTCCTCTGGATTTTGTAGTGTCAGAAATTGCAAACTAGTTAAATGAAATGTTTCTAACAAACATGTACATTACATCAGTATTACATCTGGTGCTCAGCTTGAAGTGTTTTCTCCCCTTTTGCACCAGCAAATCCCTCCAAATCAATTTGTAAAAAAGAAAGAAAAAAATCTCCCTAAGTTTTTTTTTTGTTGTTTTTATTTCTTATTGTCAAAGTCTTCTCTCCTTTGATAAGCAGACTCTGTGCAAACATCAGTAAAACTGGACTCAGAAAGCATGCTGCAAATTTTTGTGTGCAGATGCATGAAAATACCTGACACAAATCCCAAGAGGGAAGTAACTTGAACAGACATATATATTGACCACCATTATGAGTTAAGACTTGTAAAGGAGGACATCAAAATGAAAACAGAGCTATCAGTGATTTATAAACTGGTCCCTGCAGAAGCACTGGGCAAAATGAAGACATGAAATATTCATTGTTCCAGCCGGTCTTAGATGCCTCCAGTGTTCCTTTGTTTGTAGCTGCTTGTTTGAAGACAACCTCAAAGGAACGCACAACGATGATGATGACTCAGATGTATTTTTAAGACAAACAATTGGGTAAAAAAAAAAAGCTCCTTCAATGAGGCATAGGGAGGTTTCATTGAACAACTAACCATTATATCCCAAGACATTTCCTTCCTGTCTGACTCAGGAATAACCGTCATGCTCTCCAGCTTCTGCTGAATCCCAGTGATTTCATTTTTGTTTGCTTTGCAGGAGATGCTTCTTTGACTGTTATTTGGACTTCTCTACAGCAACTTCAATTTGACAGGTACAGAAATATAAGCACTGTACCAGAAGCTCCTGAGTGAAAAACCTGTCCTGTTACTGTAAATGTCAAGCTGCTCGACAAACGTTATGAGTAGAGGTAAAAAAAACAAAAAAGAAGAAGAAAGTATTGGCTTCTCTTGACAGTGATTTATTGAGGGACAATGCAGCACATGTCACCTTTAAATGTAAGTGTAAACACAGGAAATTACTTGCCCCGAGTGGTTTATGCACCTTGTGAATGTCACCCAGAACATTGAAAAGCATGGCTGTGTACAGGATGTGCTCCTTTTACCCTGGTTTCTAAAGACGTTTCATCTGTCTGGGTGGTTCAGGGGTTTGATTCAACATCCTGTCCTTCCAGAGCTAAATCTGATTCCATAATGGAGTAAAACACATGCTGCTGTGCACGGTTCTGACTGAGTTTATTGTAAAAGGTTTCTGTAAGACGAATAAATCAGAACTTATTTCAATTAGAGTCACAAATATGATTTTATCTCTGTCTTTTGGACAAAGTTGTGTGAAATATTACAAGTTTGTTATACTTTGACAGTAGCTGGGCATACAGAAGGACAATTTGTTGACAGGTCCGCAGCTAGTAGTGCACTACACAAATCCTTCTGCTACGGACAAGAGGTAAAGGGAAAAAAAAAGTATTAAAGGAATTCCTTTTCTATTTTGCCACAAAACAGCAAATATGTGGAAGAAAATGGTCTGACCAGCTCAAATGAGAATTAAATGCTTAAACATGTATTATTATGCAATAATAGAAAGAAAGTTGTATTTTCTAAGAAACTCAAAAACGTTTTCTTTTTTTGACTCTCCTGGTTAAGCTTAATTGTAAAATCAGGCCTCACTACGGGCCTACAATATTTTTAAAAAGTATTTTTCAAGCATCCTGTCCACTCGATCTCATTTTCCACCTTGGCTCAGATAAAATGCTTTAAAAGCTCTCAGTCAGTCATATCCCACCTGCACACTGACATATAAATAGGAGACAGAGTGTCACTGCCTCCACTTTCCCTCTCTTTCTGCAGTTTCAGTGAACTGAGGATTTTCTCTACATTTTTCAGGCCCATCCATCAGACACAGTCGTTGTTATCACAATTACCCCGGAGACAAGTCGTAACTTTATTTTACTGGTTGTTTTAGTGTTGCAGGTTGACCACAGGAAGAGATATTTTCCAAGAAGACAATGCATACATGCCCAAACGCTACGGAGTTTTCTCTTTTATGGAAAGACATGTAAATTTCTTTGCTGAAGGGGAAGATGAAAAAAAAAAAAACATGGTGTGTAAACTCTGCTGACAGCATCTCAGTTTTCTTTTATACTTGGATCCGGCTTGGTAACATTTCTAATTCATTCTTTTTGCATGAAGCAGAAGAAGTCTAGGACATTCCTGCAGAACTGCTTTGCTGACATCAGTTTTCTGCTTGCCTTTCAAATGTTTTGGTGAAATTTCTTTGAAATAACTTCCTATTTTTTCAGGAAAACAAGAATAAAATTTAACCTTGAGGTCTCTCAGATCATTTTATTAAACTAACTCCAGGAAACAACTGAACTCTGACAAACAACTGGGACTTCTTCCCTCGGATCATGCCGCGTCAGAAATCTTTTCAGCGCAAACAAAATTCTGAAAACATGAGAACTTTGCAGTCAGATAACTATTTTAAAGGTTACCTTTAAATAGAAGACTTTGCACAAACTGAGCTTAATGCACTGTTTTTATAACTATGATCAGCTGGAATGTATGTGTGATTGAACTGAGTTGACTTTCTTTAGGAAAGTGCCCAGAAATGTTGGGTTGTAACTGTTGTATAAATCAACTGAATTGAATTGAACAAAACATCTTGAATGGCCTCTACTACCAAATAGGAACACTAAGTTTGATTCATGAAACCAGACACAAATTGCTCTTCTTATTTTTATCTTTGCCTTTTAGATATTTACTCTACCCAAGATATGTGTTCCCATCCTTAAAAAACACCCTAATCTTTCACAAGTTAAGTGGATAGCTGATCTTTGTCTGGAGTTCAGTTTCTCCCTTAAAAAGATCTGAGCACTTCTGACTGAGCTGAACTGCATGAACCACTTTGTTCAACATGTGTTTGGGTCTTTTATCCTTGGAGTGAGTAACTTTTCTGTCTGAGACTGTTGTTGGATTTGAAGTGCAGCAGGATGTGATGTTTGGAGAACATCTTTTCAAGTTTCTGAAGCGCTACTACACACATCACCCAACAGTATGTCTGTCTTTGTTCTTCTTTTTCTTTCAGAATACAGCTTTAAAATCTTTTTCTCCTTTCTGAAGATCTGTTGCCTGGGCAGAGTTCTTCACAAACCCTTCTTCTATATCAGTACAAACAGCCATGCAGAAGAAAGAGGGTTTGTTTTTTTTGTTTTGTTTTATCAGTTTAATGCACCATCTATGTCCATTGCTCTGTCGTCCACTTCTGATACAGGTCTTCACTGATGGCTTTTCAAGGGGAGAAAGAGTTTGACGTTGCTTCACACAGACTTGCTTGAAAAAGAGAAAATCTCCAGTGAGGAAAATGAGACTGAGATTAAAAAAAGGTAGCAGAAGCTCCTACAATGACTTAGTACAACAAGTCAAACCTTGAAGCAGATGGAATAAATGAGCACAAAACAACTCCAGATGTCACTCTAGTTAGTTATGAACAATAAACACATCTTGCAATTCATCAAAATTGGCAAATCAGATTGTAAGAATGAGTTCTTGCCCTCTGAGCCATAAAATGTCCAAACATTGCTTATAGGTGGCCTCTTATGCCTCTTTGAACAAATTAAGACTAAGACTGACTCATTATCTAAGTCAGCCTTAGATAATGAGATTTTAGTCTGGGCAGTTCTGCCTATTTTGATAGCAGATTTTGATAGCAGATAAGCTGCTGCTGATCACACCCCCCAACTCAACATCTACACTGCATGTGAAAATGGCTGCAAAAACAGATGCACAATTATACAACCAATTTTGAAAACTGAACATGTCCTTTCTCAGTGGTAAGTCAACAACAAAACAGTTGTCTTTTGCTGCAGCCATTTCACAGCGCATACAGCAGTAAAACCAGATGACTAAATGTGTTGGAGATCTGCTTGGGTTGCTAGGTGATGGGCTGAGCTCGGCTGGGGTTGCTTGGTAACGGCTCAGTGCCAGTTTGATTGTGACTTAAAATTGGGAGGTTTTCGAAACGGCTCATTTGCACCATTTAGTATGGACACAACATGTCAAATTTATGCCACAAAGAATAAAAGACTTTCTGAAGGAAAAAGGAGATACAAATTTGGCTGGTAAGTGTGAATCAGAATTAGCAATATGTGTTGCAATAACTCTTGAATGAGTTCAGAATTGCTTTTGGATTGTTTCACCTTTTGGAGAGTACAGTAAGTAACCCACCATTCTTTCCTTGTTTTAAAAGATTTCTGTTGTCTCTGAATCTATTCAATATAATCTTGTAAGTTATAGAAATTTTTAAAAACCTACAGTTTGATTTGAAAACTTAGTGCTTTCAAAGAGGGAGAAATGTGCGCATAAACGTCTTACTGAGACTAACCTGCAGCAAAACAGATTTTTCATTCCACTTTCGCATTCCTGATGATCCTTCCTGTTTTTGCCCTGTTTTCTTCAGCCAAGTTTCAGCATTAGGGGCTGTTGTGAGAAACATCTAAAGCCTCCTGAGCTTCTCCTGTGTTGATCCGGTTTCAGCACTAACCTTCACAAAACCTCCCGACAGCCATTGTAATGAGATGATCTGTGTTTCCCACTTAATCTGTCTGTGATGTCGATGTTTTGGCTGTTCAGCGTGTGATCACGCAGAATAATAATGCCAAGGCATTTCATGTTTAAGCACTCTGGGTGTTTAATATTGATCATGTGTCATTACCAGAGAATATATTAAAATTTTAGAGTAGTTGGCTTATTTTCTATTGCAGAGCCTTACTATGTTTTGCATTGGGTGACTTTATGAAGAAACTACAGACCAGCAGGACTGAGATCAGGATTTTTATGATTAGGGTTACTTTTAATTATGTCTTATTTGGATGTTGCAGCTATACTGTTTAAATAGATAGTCTGTTGTTGCTGTTTAAGTACTTCTCTGTCTTTTTAGCTGAGTCTCTTGTACTGCTATCCTCACAATTCAGACTCATCAGATTTAAATGTCATTGTCCAGCCTGGAAATGCTCATTATAAACTGGAGAGAAAAGCTGTTTTCTCTGCAAAATCATCAGGGCAAATTTGCATATCTTTAATACAGATGTCATTTGCATCTTTTTGCAGTGCACTTAACACCAGTTACAATAATTTCTATTTTGGGCAGGGCTTTCAATTTTGCTCCAGATTATTTCATAATTTTGCTGAGTTGTTCTTTTAGCCCTGGACTGCAGTATAGTGACTTACAGTTGCAGACAGCAAAACAACCAGCGTAGATGTTTCGTGGTTATCTCTTTGGTTTTGGTTTTAAAGTGGTGCCTTATTTGTTCTGTGAAAGAGATTCTCAGATTGGTTTTGTAGCGTGAATGCTGCTGAAATGTGTATCTGTATTTTCTGTTGTTGGCCAAAATAAAATGGAGGAATTACACGTTAAAAGCTTTGTTTATAGAGTTTGTATACTTTATATTGTAAATTCTGAGTGTTACTGCAGACCCCTGGTACACAGGATGCTTGAAAAAGCTTTAGTTTTGCACTATACCATGCATGACATTAATATCATGGTTATGGTACGTTTACATTTGCACGCAGTTCAAGCTGCAAGATTGACAACCACAAGTAGCTTATTTGTTTATTGTAATGCAGCTAATTGCTACTAGCAACAAGAGGCACAACAATGCACCCAATTTCTTCACTAAAAATGTTTATGAATATATGGATATGTATGTGTTGCTTTTTTAATGAGATAAAAACCAACCAAAGGACAATTGAACTGTTTGTTTCATTAACGTTCAATATTTTTTATGTGTGTAGCAGCCACTTAGAGGCAACATTAGAATAAGTTTATGATTTTGGTTCCCAAATAATAAGCATAATGTAAGCCGCACTTCCTTATACTATTGACTTCCCTTCCACTTTGTGGTTTGAAATAATCTCAAACTATTAATATAATATCACTGTCTAAAGATACGTTGAAAACAAGAAGTCAAGCTACAGGTTGTATGGATATTTTCTTCAAAAACTAATATTTTTAAATTTTGACTGAAAACATGTTTTTTAAAGCAGTAAAATGAAACTAAGTATTATCAGTACTTCAGTAGATTTGATTCTAAGATCCAAAGCCCCAATAAAACAGCTATCAGTATAAACGCATATAGCATATCCAAAAATAAATCTGCTCCCATCTCCTCTGAAAGGTGACACTGGCCCTGACAATTTGGAAAGGTTATTTTTTCTAGGCTCATTAGAGGCTGGCAAATAAAAGTCCCATTGTTAAATATCACCAGGGAATACTATGGAGAATGATAATGAATGTTTGTGATGTTCCTTCAGGCTGCCCTTTCCGTTTTAACCGTACTCGCTTTCAGAGCCGGGCCCAACCTGTGCTGAGTCTTCAGGACGTTGTCAGTCTGTAGACTCTTCCAAGTATACACGACGGAAACACATTAATGCTCCAGATCATAAGGGAGAAGCATTTGTTGTTTGATTCAGTTTTCAGAATAATACAACAACACAGCTAAACCTCTATTATTGTGACCTACATTCTCCCATTATGCTGGACCTAAAAAACTTTCCAACTCCTCCCAATCTAAAAGGCACAAAGAAATAAACTCTCTCACCACATTAAACACTGCTATACATGCTGAAAAAAAAAACCCCTCCGGCAATGCTTTTATTCCATCTGTGCTGATCCGCACTAAGGTGACAGAAACACTTGAAGCATTTTAGAAGTCTGAACCCCTGCAGTCATGAGATTATTGAGTGAATGTCCCTCAAGGGTTGGCCTGTTGCTCTAATGTCTAATTCGTCACTGTTAGCATGTCTCCTTAGTGCTGAGGTGGGGATTCAGATGCTGATAGAAAAAAACCAAGATCAGCACCATCCTTCTTTGTCTGCCGAATCCAAGTGATAGACCCTTGACTTACGCTTTGTCTGCCTAGGGAGTTAATACCTGAAAAAAAAGTGTTGCAGGCAATGGATTCAATCGCAAAAACCAAAACACAACCCAGTTTTGTATTCATGTGCTCTGCAAATACAGCACCTGTGGTTTCTTTGTAGGAAAAATAAATAAATAAAAAGCCCTTCAGCTGCTACTCACTTTCTCAAACTCGACTTGGACATGGTGTTTATGAAAACTGCTGCATCGGGGTTAAAATAGGTCTTCCACTATAATGGAAGTTATTTTTTGTGTGTTTGAAATAAAAGTGCGTAAGCAGCTTGTGCTAAAGGTACTATGTGTGCACCTGGATTCAACTCATGATGTGGTGTATTTACTCAGACATCAGAAGCAGTTTAGGGCGCAGCAGAGCGATTACAGGTTTGGCACGGCCTGGCCGACTGTACTAGAAACACACAGCTGGCTTACTGGACTGCAGACTAAGTCAAACCCTTCAGAGAATGTTGTTTGGAGGAAACTGAACACTGAAATGCTCACCAAGCAGAGAATATTTTGTTTCTAATTCTCACTTGCTTTGAACCTAATGTGGACACATATGAAGTTTGGGGATAAAATAAAGGAAAGATGTGACTCTCAGATAATCCAAATTATTAAACCTGGATCCTCTGAGAAGATAAACCATTTCTTTGTCTATGATCTGTGGCACGCTTATGCATTAACCCCCATTCACACCAATATGCAAAATCCAGCAGCACCAATCAAATCAGTTTTCTTCAGAAATCACCTAAAGTCTATTAGCTATTCAGAAATCTGGATGTTACGACAGGGACACAAAATAGCAAACAGAATGGTTTAGATCAAATTCAGATGTGAATATTATGTAGCATAATTCAAAAAATTGTTGTTTACAGATGCTTTCCATTTAACTTGGTTGATCTTGAGCTATTTTTCTAAGTCAAATTGGCAAAACCATCAGTCCTAAAGACTATTTTGAAATCACTCAGAAAGGGCTTGAATAAAAATGCACACCACACTTTTCAGATTTTTACTAGCAAAAAAACTGAGAATCGTGCTTTTTTTTTTCTTCTTACACCATTATGTGTTAGTCTGCCATGTATGACCTACACTCATATCACATTAAAGGTCTGTGGTTGTAATGTGACACAATGTGAAGTATAAACCCTTTTTGCAAGGCAGTGCATTGTCTGTATTGTTTGAGAAAAGTTCATGTTCTCAATGGGATTCAACCCAGATGAGAAAGATGGGAGATCGTTTTCATTTACCTCTGGCTGGAAAAGCAGCATAAAGGTCATGGTATTTATGATCACTGTGGACTTCTTTTTCTCCCTGTCTTCAAATGGTGGGTTTTTGTAAAATAAATAAATAAATAAAAAACTGACAGTGAGTTTTATTTTTGAGTTAACCACATCCTAAAAATATCTATAAAAAGCAGAACAGAGTAACACTGGATATCATTAACAATGCATATATTTAATAATGTGCGTTATTCAAGGACTAAATATGTGAAAATAACACTGAAGCAAAACACTCCATATCCTCTGATGTTCTCAGGCCTGAATCTGCAAGCTCAAGAAATCTGTTCACAGCATTGAAAAAGACAAATTACATAAAAAAGCTAATCAGAGGAATATTTCTGCTGACGTATATTACATAAGAGAACAAGGATGATAATTTGTTTGGATTAATTGTATTTAATTCAGAGAAGGGGTGGGATGTGGCTGAATTCATGTTACTCTTCAATCTTATATTTGTTTTTCATTTTCTAATAAAAATAGCATGCCAACAGCAATTTTTTTGTTTAGCGCTTTTGCTAACTTTTAAAACATTTAGCTTCTCCTAAGTTTATTTCTAACACACTAACTTACTTGGCTGTCACTACTAGAACTATGCAACAAAATAGGCTTTACTGGTCTTACACAGTAAGTCATGATCAAGCTAGAGAAACTTCTATCATTATGTGTGTATCACATAAAAGTGAACACATCGGTAAGTGAATCTTATTCATGCAGTTTTGAATTGTGCTCATAAATGATGAACAAAACAATTCCAGGTGGCAGTAAACACCTTCAAGACTGTGATATGTTTGGTAAGTTTTTTTTTTTTTTTTTTTGGATTGAATCCACACCTCAGCTTCTTGTCTCCGGTGTTGTAACACCAGACGTCAGGGATAAGCAGACAGGATGTGTTGGTGGGAGTCTGCCACTTAGGTGCCACCTGAAATCCACATGAGGGATGCAGAGGACAGCATCAGGGGGCGAACCATCCTCATTCGACATCGTAGTTGACAGAGTTGTGGAAAGTAAAGCACTGAAAGTTTCCCCTCACACTGGACAGCCGAGGAACAATTCTGAGTCTGTAACAGAGTTACAGAGTTCCTGAGCAACGCTTCACAGAAAAGACTCAAGCTGAGTCCGCCATTATCAGTAATAAAATAGCCAGGTTCTCAGAAAATGGAGGAATGATGTGTTGTTTTTTTCCCCTACCCTGTCTTCTCATTTAGATGAGTCACATTAATCAAGGCTTTTTATGGAGAAGAGTCGTTTTGGTGCCAGTACTTATTACTGCCATGTGCATGAAAGGTGCACAGCAGCAAATAATGTGCATAGAGAGGGCTTTTCACCCATAACAGTGCTGTGTTAAGCATGATCAATACATGGTATTGACTACGTTGTCATGATCCGTGTTTCTGTGTATTTATTTTAAGGTTTTTCTGTGTTCAGTTTCTGTCCTGAGTCTCTGTTGTTTCTGCGTCTTCCCCGTTGATTGCTTCCCAGGTGTGTCTCATTCCTTGATTACCCTCCCTGTGTATTTAGTCCCACCTGCTGTCTTTGTCTCTTGTCGGATCCTTGTCGTATGTTGTGTTTACGTCATTCATTGTTGGTCTGCTTACAGACCATGCAAGCTGTGTTGGTCTAGCTCTTGTTTTCAGTCTTCAGGTTTTCAGTTGCTACCGTTATTTAGTTGTGTGTTAATCTTTCTGCCGTGCTGCCTGATCTGGACTGTTTTTGAGCATCTTCATTAAATTCATCATTTTCTTCTACAACCTGGGTCTCCGCGTTCATTCTCACCAACACCAACCACCACCTCATGACATACGTGAAGCAATTAAGAAGATTTTATCCTTATTACTGGGAGATAATGCACTTTTCTTGTCCACCTACTCAGAAGATAACTACAATGTCTCAGAGGTTAAAATATAAAGCGTTTCTTTTTCGTAAAATTGGTCACAGCGTTTAATTCCAGGTTAGTGAGTTCAGTGTTATTTTTTTCCCCTGAGAACCAGACTGAGAATGAATGCTTCAAAAGAGTCTAGACTATATTTAAAGCTTTAATAATGTGGTCAATACAAAGGAAGAATGCCTCAAAAACAAAATAAACTTTTTTTTTTTTATATTGAGCTGATTTACAGGTATTTCATCAGTTCCCACACGAGAAATCTGAAATGCCAGGAAATTACTGCTGTGACCCATGATTAATTTAATTTAAGTTTAGTAATTTAAGTTTAGTTGTCATTTTTAATTAATCGAGGACAGTTTGTCCCTCTGCAAACAAAATTATGCAGGGCTGTTTCAAGAAATAAAGCGCAACAGAAAGAAAGGTGGTGACGATATTCTACTTGGAGTATTAAACTTTGGTATCGATACATGAGATGGTTTTTAACTTTAAGATTTGTGTTGCGTTGCACTACTTTTTTCATCTTAAGAATAAAAAAAACATATTGCCTTAAAGAAAAGCACCACTTTGCAGCCAAGAATTGTTCTACATGACAAGTTTGCAACATTTTGTTTTCTGTAGGAATTGTCTTTGACATCCCAAATCAAAGTAATCGATAAATGTTCAGAGAAAAACAGAATAAAAATTAGTTATGGTAAAATGATGGTTCTCAAAAAAATACGGATTTTTTTTTTTTTTTTTTTTTTTTGGGGTCTGTCTCCTTTCTTATCAATTATCAGTTATTAGCCTTTGGAATGAAAAAAACTATCAGTATCTGCTTCTTAAAAAGTTATTGTACATCCTTAATGCAACAACTTTCAGATTTTATTTGCAGTGAATTTCTATTCCTCTTAGCTCTTATGTGTCACTTTCTGTTTGTCTATCACACAAAATTGCAGTAAAATACGCTGAAGTTGGAGATTGTAATAAGACACATGCAGCATAATTTCTGATCTACGATCTGTGTCTGTATTTCTAACCCTAAAGTTTTGTTTCCTGTTAACATGACTGCTGCAGGCACTCACTGTTGGAGTGTCAAAAATAAACCCAGCCATCACTCTGTATCACCCCAATGTGAAGCTTTGCATCGCAGCACATCCCACTCTAAAATGAAACTCGGTGATACTCAGGGGAGAACATTCAGCAGGTTCTTCAACATCCCTTTTATTTACTGTCCTATTTCTGTTGAGTAATGGTCTGCAGCAGCCAGAAACCTCCAGCAACACACACACACACACACACCTACACACGTACACACACACGCAGACACACTCTAAATCCAGTGTGTCACCTTAAAAAATGCTGTGTGTATTACACTTTTTTTGCAACTGCGATGGTCTATGATAGAAGTCGTGGATAATAAATGAGTTGCTAAATCTCATTAAAAAAATCCTCTTCTAAGACATTTTTTAGGTGTTCAAGCATTTTGAGATCTGTTTAAGAACCGAAGGAAGTCGTCAGCTTAAAAGGGAGAAGGAAGACACAATCACTTCCAAAAATACAAACGTAAATTAACTGTGATTTAACTAAATGAGAATAACTACAGAGCAGATGTAGGATAGTAACTTGTCTGTTTTAGTTCACCTGCAGTGCTTTCAGCTGCAGCAAGAGGCTGTTTTTTTATTATTATTTTGAAGAGCAAGACCTAAAGTAGATCTAAAAACAGTAATACAGTTATGATCACCAGGTGGCCATGAAAACAACAGTACATATATTAATAATGTCAAGCAAGAAAACACATGCAAACACACATTGGCGCTATTAAAGGAAACATACTTTTCAGAAAGCCAAAACAGCAACAACTTTTAATCCCACAGTCGGATGATTAAAGAGCTGCAAAAAGGCTTTGCTGAAACCCAACAATTACACATTTACTACACATTTACACTTCAGCTCTCCATCCATCAGAGAGATTTTGGGAGGCTTCAATAATAAAACCAAAATTAATTCTAAAATACCTGCGATATTTTGTATGCAGCTTTATTTTTATTACTGATATTTACATGATTTGTTTAATGGACATGAACCAGTGACTATATGCTTTTGAAGGTCTTTATGTTCAGGAATTGCAATATTTTATTTGTAATTAAAGAAAATGTACTCAATGTAAAGATAAATAATCATTTTAAGCTCATTGTACAGAAAAACACACATATTGGGTTGGATATTTGCAGCAGAATGGCTTGAAGATAAAAGGTGCTTTATAATATGTAACATTTTTGTCAATTTATTTGTGCTGATTAACATAACAAATAAACAGGACATGAACTTACATGAATACAAACCTTCCAGCCATTAAATCTGCCTCATTTCTTACTCTGGTTACATCTTTGGTTCCTGAAAACCATTTCAAACTGAAAGTAATCATGCAAATAAATCACAGTCAGGTCATTTTCTCCTATTTTAGAGTGCTTTGACTGCTATTCACAATTAATTGTGAATTGTGTATGAATACTTGAACTTATTTATAAATTATATTTATATGTATTTGAAGTGACATGCTTATTAAAAAAACAATTGTTCTTCTCACTTCCTTTTCACCAACAATAATTTCTTCTGTCTTGATCCATAAACCTTGTCTCAACTTGAATAATTCAAGTTATAAAAGAAAACTGTAAGCTTTTTATTTAAAGGCCTTGTGACTAACTAAATGAATAAAACTGAATTATTAGAGTGTTTAAAGAAGTGTTATTAAAATTGTGTTGCTGGAATGATTCAAGCTCAGGACATCTGCTTTGTTTTATTACTTCAGATGAATTGTAGCCTTCAATCAACCGAACGTTTAACAGAAAACCTTTAAAGAAGGTTTAGAAACTCAGAAATGCAAACACAACTAAAATAAGCTGCAACCTTTAATCTCAATGTCAGATAATTAAGGTGCTGTGAAAAGGCTTTGCAGTAACACACTAATTCCTCATTAACACTTAGTATATTAACAGGCCCATTAAAATTTTAGCACCTTTCAATACACGGAAATCCATTCCATCAGGTTAAAAATTCATTTCAACCCAATTATGCCTTTGCCATTTGATTCAAGTGTTGCAGAGTTTTCCAGTCGAGTGTAATGAAGGGACATAGGAAGCCTATCAAAATGTCCCCAACAATTTTTCAAACCGCAGTTTTTAAATGCAACATCACCCAACATTAGATGGATACTGGTCAAGTACTACAAATGGAAAACGGACACTCAAGATGGAGCCTGTTTCCCTTCAGACCACTTCAGATTTATCTGTCACCAGTTACAGTTAACTAAAACTAACAAAATAACAAAACATGAAATTCAGCAAACATTTTCATTAACTGAAACAAATAAAAACATTAATTAATGAGGAAGAACTATAACTATCTGTAGCTATATTGCACTTTTCTAAAACTAACAAAGACATACTGAAATTATTGACGTAATATCCTTCGCGATTATTTTTATGAATCTATTTATTACTTTTCCACAGTATTTATAAATGTCCTGTGGTGCTTTAGAAATAACAAGAAGGCATCAGCTGTTGCTATTTTAATTCATTCTCATTACTTTGATTACTTTCTTGATGACCAGGGTTGAATAAAACCCAATTGTTAAGCTCTTCCTTTGGTACGGAATGATGTGCATGACAATATTTATTTTTCTTTCTGAAGCAAAGAGAATAAAAAATGTGGTCTGGGGCTCCAAACTAACCCAGAGAAATCAATTTGCAGGTTCATGGTAACCTGAGACTTTTGGAAATCCAGCAGCTGCAGAATAATTTCTCAGGTAATACAAAAGCTGGGTCTCCAAGAAGACACAGGCTGAATTTTTTAACAACAAATGAAAAATTGAGGAGAAATTTCAGCTCAAAGAAACTAAAGCCACATTTTAAGAATCTGTGAATGTGAAGGTATGAATGGTTGCTTTTTAAATTCTATTATATTCTGGCTTTTCTCAGGCTGACAGTGCTACTCTGGTTTATATTAAATACTAAGATAATACCAGTACTTCCTGCATTGCAAAGATGTTGCATGTAATGCACCAAAAATTAGCTTGAACTGATAAAATAGGTTATTTCATTCATATTTCATCCACCAAAAGGTTTTTGTGTTTTCAGACTACTGTTGTTTTGCTCTCTCTTTCAATCTTAAATATCCTGCAGATGTTTTTTTTTTTTTTTCATAAACAAAAAAAGGTCACTCTGTCTGGAAAAAAAAGCACAACGAGTGGCACAGATGGAGGTCTGAAAAACGTCTTTTGGCTGCTAGTGCTGCTGTGCAGGAAGATGATTGATCTACACTAAATCCCTCTGAGGTCTTCAAGCAAATCTAAAAAAAAACAAAAAACATGCTGCACGTATTACACCAAAAGTAAAACAACTGAGTCATTACAAGAGTACCACAAGATTTATCATCCAAGTCAGATTTATCCTCCACGTAGAGCTCACTGAAAATGAAAACATTTTTTTCTCAGCAGTTGAAATAACTGCATATCTCCTCCCATCCAGTTCTACTTTAATTAAAAACATGAAGACAGAAAGGAAACCTACAATGAAATACAAAACAATGACGTGTCAGAGCAAACGAAATGCTCATTTATTTCAGGTTATTAGATGTTAGATGATTTCTGTCAGAGCTTTTTATTGATCTCACTGAATTGATTTTGCTGAACGGGTCATGTTCACATAAATGAGTCCATCTTTACTTCACATTAAGCATCCTTGATGCACAAATCGAGACGGAGTGGGGACCGTTTGCACCTTGACACCTTTAATCTATTACTGATGTAGCATTCTGGATGTTTTGTTTTATATGTATCCATTTACATAAATGTATAAAAGCAACCTGTTAGCAAATATGAGACTCCATAGGGCAGTTTTTATTTTTTCAGAAGTAATCTCTGGTTTTAGAACAAACTTGTAAATAAAAGCTTATTATTTATTCATCCCTCTGACCTGAATTTAATCAAACTCTCTGTGCACAGGTGCACATCTCTACTTTGCCATGTCATACTGTTTTTACTTTTGCACAAAATGCTATGAAATGGGGGCTTCATGGTGGGGATTTGGTAGCTCTGTTGCTTTGCAGCAAGTAGCATGTGTGGGTTCTCTCTGGACACTCCGACTTCCTCCCACTCCCCAAAAACATGACTGTTAGAGTAAATGATCTCTTTAAATTGCAGTGAAGCATGAGTGTGTGTGCATGGTTGTCAGTTCTGTGTATCTTTGTGTTGTTTTGTGATTAATTGGTTCAGGATGTATCCTGCCTCTCGCCCCCTGACCACTGGAGGTAGGTACCATTTTATAGTCAAAGTTGTACCAAATTTTTATGGCTTCAATTGAAAATGCATACATTTATATTTGTCTATAGTGCTCAAGCTGACCACTTAGTGTCTTATTTACAGCAAAAGCACAAATAATTTATATTTCTTAAATAATTGCACATAAATTCAGACAGTAAGTGGTTAAAGTTGCTCCTGATACATGTAGTCAGTAGTCAGAAAGCTCAACAAAGTGTTAAAAAGAACGCTTCACCAGAGACTGTATATTTTATTTTTGTTTACAGTTCTTTCAAATATAAAACTGACAGCAGAGCTTTCAGCTGCCAAGCTAGTTTTGGGTTTAGGCTGAAAAGCCAAGCACCCAGATTTATTATAAAGACGAGTCCAAGATAAAAGGACTGAGTTCAAATGTTGGTTGTTAACATTATTAGATTTTTTTTGCTTTAAATTAAGAGCATCATTTTAAGAATATTTTGCATGTGAAATTTAATGCACTTTTAAATAGCTCCATAAAAATGGCATTACTAACAATACTGGATAAAATATTGACATCACTTCTCCTCTTCTGGATAAGGGAAATATTCTCTAAATCATTGGAAATGATAAACATCTGAGACCTTCTTTATGGTTATCTGTTGGATCTCAGAGAGAGTTAAAAACCAAATTAAATTAAATTAAATGAAGTAACCTAATCCAAACATGGAGAACTACTTCCTGCTCAGACACCTCTTACTGATTCTGCCAGAGTCCTTCATACACAAACTGGATGAATGTCGCAGATCTATACAAGGTAAGCCTGAACAAATCGGTGATTTTGACAGAAACACACATAGTCTCTTTGCCAGTTATAGATTTTTCAGAGCACTTTGTTCGCCAGCTACATAACACACCAGACAGCTCCATCTAATTACTGTAAAAACGAGCATCATCGAGGCTCCTTAAGGCCTGGGTTAGTCCTGGCAGATCGTCGGTGCCCCGGCCAAACCAGACAGCTTAAAGGTCAGTGGCTGTGTACTCTTGAAGTTTTTAAGGACTTCAGACTGAATCATTTATTGATTTTGGTATTAAAATGGATTTTCTCAAAATGTACTGTAGCAGCCTGCGCTGAGTCGGCTGCTGTGCCTGCCTCTAACATCATTGTAAATAACATTTAAGATGTAATCACAACGAGATTATTGTTGTGCACCTTTTTGCATGCATTTGCAAAGGAGTAATCAGACAATTGTTAGTTATGGTCTGACACTGACAGGAGATATTTGAGGTTTTCTGAAAAAACAAAAACCCCAAAGAAAGAAAATCTCAATATATTTGAACAGCAAAAAAAAGGAGCTTCTTCTGATAAAACCCTTCAGCTATGAGGTAGTAAATAATGTATTTGGTAAATAATTTATTACAAAGGTCTAATGATAAGAAAAACTTGCCCCCAGAACTGTGTCTAAAACTCTGCAGGGGAACTGAAGGAAATATACAGAAATAATGATCACGCTTCCCACTGTAATGCTTAAAAATAACTGAATAACATTATAATTTTATTACAGTATGTAGAAATTTTAAGAACCTAAATAATCAACTACAGGTTATAAATTAATAAAGTGAAAAAAGTCAAACATTTGCATTCATTGACTGCATATTTTAATCTTACACAGACATGTAGAGATCTTTAATGAACAAATATCAAGCAAAAGACTAAGTCTGCTCACATGCATAAATCCATCCATCTGTCCTTTTTTCTGCACGTTTACAGCTTACAAGATCGCAGGGGGCAGGTGACTATCTCTAGCAGCTCCACAACGGCAAACGACTTGATGAAAATCTGCCTACTCGCAGATTTCTTTTATGTAGCATATCTAAAATATTCAAAAGAAAATGCAGCTTGGCAAGCTGAAATACCTAGACGCAACGCTAGGTGTTTATTTTCTATTCCACTATTTGGCTGTACCCTCATGAGTGGAGATAAGGAAAACTGTAGATATCAGATTTTGAGGTGGTGCTAAGAAAGTTTCCACTTAGTCGTGGAGGGGATGGGAGAGTCAGAACAAATCTTTCTCCAGCTCATCTCGATCACTGTGTTCAGGCAGCAGGCAAATGCAACCGAGTTTTTCACAGCGTCCTGAACGACCCAATTCCAATCTTTTCATCCACTGAAAATAGGATCCGTACCACATCTACATGTGGGACTAAATTGGATACGTACCTAATAGTTTTCAAAACGTTTGCAGTGTAGACAGTCGTGTCGCATTTTATCAGATTTTTGTGTCATTAACTTGACACATGCATCATAATTCTGCACCAGAAGAAGCCAGATGCACTAAATCAGGATGACTGAAAATTATAATTATGAAAATTACGAACTTATGAAAGATGTCTGTGTCACTGAAGCGCATCACATCACTGGTTTAGACTTTCCTACTGAAGTTGCTGTCATTGGTCCACAAAAGACCAATCTATTAGTTTTTGCTTTCTTTT
Organism: Poecilia latipinna; assembly: GCF_001443285.1. NCBI lineage: Eukaryota > Metazoa > Chordata > Actinopteri > Cyprinodontiformes > Poeciliidae > Poecilia > Poecilia latipinna. Next base: position 173,864 of record NW_015112988.1, read on the forward strand.
TTCTTGATTTGTTTTGTCTTATTATGATCTTGTGACAACGCTGTCAGCTCCCATTGTTGAATAACTTTAAAACTGATCCACAGACGGCTGCATCCACTGTTACATCTGTAACCAGTGTGTGGCATGTTCTCTTGTGCATGGCGGTCGCTTTGCATTCGTAAACGGTTGACACAAAAGTCTGACATTTAGTGAGCAGTATGAATGACAGCACAAAACAAAAACAAAAATCAAATAAAAAAATCAAATATCAACAAAAAATTGTAATTGATCAAGACCTGCTGTGAGAATGTAGCCAAAGATTCTCTGGACTTTGAGGCGGCTTCCCAATTTCACTCTTCTGTAACAGATTAACTCCTTTTTCACCAGCACTGGGTTTGTCCTCCAACATAGTTGTTTAAGAAATGAGAAGCTTTTCGTTGCATCCGTCCAGGCGAATATTTACTATATTTTGTCTGTATTTTGTTTCTTCCTTTCTTCATTTTTATGGGTTTTTTAAGGGAGCTTTACTGACATTTGTCCTGGTGCGGCCCTGTGAAGGCTCTGCCAAAGGATTTCAGTTCTGTTGATGTTTGGACTTTGAATGGTCCACTGCTGGTCCTTTTGCTTTTCAGCCATTCTCTCATAGATTTACTGCTGTGCTTTGGATTGTTGTCCCTATGACCCAGTTTTGGTCTGGCCTCAGCTTCAATCGGACAGATGGGGTCACATTTAAGAGTTTGGTGTACAGCAGAGCTCAGAGTCGACACACTGACTGCATGGAGTCCAGCTCCTATAGCTGCAGAACAAGCCCAAATAATCATCTCTCCTCAAAACTTGGCTTTTTGACGTGCGTGTTTTGCATTTTGGCCAAACATCCCTACTTTTTGTCTCGTTTTGTCACAGCACATTATTCCACAGGTATTGTTGTTTCTTCAGAAGCAACTTTAAAACTCTTACAAACAATACACAGCTGTTTGATTCGTCTTTCTCCTGTCTTAACAGTAGACTTGCTAACTGAGGCCTGAAGAGTCTGAATCTCAGCTCTAGATTTTATTTTTCATTTCTCTAAGCCACTGGAGTCTCAAAATTGTCAAGCTGAGAGCACTTGAGGGCCACAATCTTTTTTTCTCAATTAAAACAGGAAAAATTTATTTCTTAAAACATTTGTTTTTTATGTGCAATATTTTAAAAATAATAAAGTAACATTTTTTATTTTATTTTTTTTTACAAAATGACTAAATCATTGCTGATAAAAATGTAAACAAATATGGCAGTTACTGAAATAAATGACAAGTAAATCTTTTTCCAAAACACTGAGCTAATTTTCCTCCTTTATTATATTATTATTATTATTATTATTATTATTATTATTATTATTATTATTATTATTATTATTATTATTAAGTTGGGCAAAAAAATTGTTGGAAAGCACTTGGTGTGTTTAGCAAAGTGCAATCAATGAAAACAAACATTTTTAATAAAAGAAGCACCTACAGTAATAGAAATACCTCAAATTCTTTTAAGAAGATTTAAATAGGTAATTTTTCAAATGCTTGCTGAGCTCAAAACTAGCAGAATAAATTTGCTGACTTTTAGTTGCAATATGTTATGCAACTCTCCTGCATTTAAATATACAGTTTCTTAGTCATAAACATTTCATATTTTGACATTGCATATTTGAAACACGAAAAGAAAGAAATAGCATTTTGTTTCAATCTGTCATAACGAAGAACTTCTGCAAAGCCCAGGGTTATAAGAGTAAAAAGTATGTGAAAGGACAGATTACTAATGGTTTGCAATGATGAATAGATTTCTTTTTATTAACAATAAAACTTGGGAATTAAAGGAGGTTGTGCTCGTGTTTTACTGTGAATGTGTTTTTAAGATGTTACATCTACTGCATGAGTTTTAATTACACTTTCTCCTAGAAGAAAAAAGCACCACCAAGCTAATTAAAATATCTACTGCACAGTTTGGAGACTCATATAAAGCACTGAGTCTTTCCTTCTAATCACAATATAATTAGGGGACCTATTTCACTGAATCTTGAATAAAAATTGTAGCTATATATTATATGATGAAAATTTAGGTAATGTTATCCCAACTTTAGAATTCAACTCTTTTCAAGTAGTGTTTTAAAAAGGTCTCAAAAATTTATAATATAACGATATTGTACATATTTGAAAACGAAATCATGGTGGAGATTTTGCAGAGTATTCTTATAAATACTTTTTAACTTTTTACAGAATGCTGCTATTTTGAATGATTGGTTTAAAGTAGTATGAACTTTGGCAATGTGCTAAATACTTAATCACCTGCAAACTTTAAAGGAGGCCAGCTTTTTGTACATGCATTTTTACAAACAATAATATAAAGGTGTCTACTGTAGTCTATTTATAAGCATGCTGTATGTATTCAAACCCAGTTAAAGAAATAACTAGTAGATGAAGTTGCTACATGCCATAGCAGTAAAGTTGCCTATATTGGCAAAAGATAGGGTGTGATTAAACATAAAATAAAATTCTAATTATGTTAGATTTAAACATTTATTCATTTATATTTATATATATTTTTTTAAACAACCTAACTAGGAAGAAAAGTAAGCAGTGGTGCAAGAGTAAAGTAACCCTGGGAAAATTTTACCTGCGTGACTCACTACAGTAGAAACGTTCATTATGGTCGCTGATAATTGGCAACAAGAAAGCAATATCCTCAGCAACATCATCTAATGAACATACACACTGTAATAATTATTTCCCGAAATGGTTGTCACCTGTCAAAACTAAGTAGAATGAGAAATAGAGAAGCATTAAGACGCACGCCAGATGTGTAAGAGTTTGCAAACAAGCTTTTAATTTGGCTGTTGTAAATTGCCAGTATTAAAAACGCCAACACTGAAAACTAGAAATCACACTTTACAAAACGCACTGTTTTCTTTCAGCAAAAAAGCTACCTGCGCTAAAATGGTAAGGATATTAATATGAAAGAAGGAACAGCAAGTAATCTAGTTTATTTCTGAACATTTTTAGAGCTAAAATATGTTTGATATAGCATATCCACCTAGTAAAATGTCAGGGTTTTTTTTCTGAAGTTACTGCTGGGTTAGCAGATCCCACATCCTTAAGGAAGCTCCATTCCCAAGTCTGAAGATGTCCATGTAAGCCCCAGTCTGAAATTAAACAATTTCAAGTAAAACAGACATAACAATGCCTACATTTGATATTAAAACACCACCAAAAATTAAAGTAGAAAACTATTGTGTGCAATGAGGACTCTACAACTCAAATTGCCTCTAAAGATTTGTCAAGCCAACAGCGGCCTAATTAAAGTGGCAGCGTCAGTAAATGTGGGTTTCCTCCCCTGAGATGCTCAAATAAACAATTTAAGCAGCTAATTACATGACAATAAATGATTTTCCCACCGAGATTACGTAAGCCATGAAGTGGGGATTAAATTCACGGAGGCATAACTTTTTGATGACATTTACTCGCACTGCTACCTGTCTCTATAGATCAATACAATAATGAAACTTCTTGGCAAGAAAAGCACACAACAACAACAACAACGCTCTCCCTTTCACTTCACCCAACTACACTTCATAACAGAGATGCCCACATAAGTCAGCCATGACAGTCTCTTCAATTATGTGACAGTGGAGAAGAAAGAAGCATGATGGATTGGTGTCAAATCCCCAGGGAGCCGTATAAGCAAGACGGAGCGCCGGGGCTGCCCATCTGTCAACAATCTCAATTAACTGCTGTAAAGATACAGGCACCCGCTCTTTTATATAACAAGAACGAGGGTGTCTGTCTCAACAGTGGGCAGCATTTTATTTTTACAAGGAGAAAACAGTGTATTTAGATGAGCCGTATTGGCCCATCCATCAGCGAAGGGGGGCAGAGTCAAATTGAAATCTGACATTTAGAGCCTCAAAGGCTTCTCTCACCGGCTCTGGTGTGAACTGCAGCATGTGACAAATTGTTTGTATCAGCCTTGTCCCTAGGTGAAGCCTCTGATAGTGTTTAGAGATTAAATGGGCACCCTTGACATTTTGAGGAAAGGTCATGTTTTGTGTTCATTACTGCCCTCTTTTACATACATCCAGCTGTGGGGATTGAGAAGTGCTGTCATGATCTTGCATCAGTTTAATGAACACCTAATTTTTTATTTTTTTATTTTTTTATTAAAAACATGCAAAACCTTGTAAAGATTCAAAAGGCAAGGTGTAAATTTTCAGCTTATGTGTCTACTTCATTATTTGATTTTTCTAATAATTAAGGGGAAAAGCATTGCTTCATCCTACACGTTTTTCGTTGTGTTTTATGTTTCATAATTTTTTTTTTTATTGTGGAAAAAATGGCAAATTACCAAAGAAAATTAAATAAAATGGCTTTTTTCTTTTTTTTTTACTAAAAGAGGCACACTGTAAATGTTGAAATTATGATAAATAATCAGCAGCCGAGGTTGTCAGGAATGTACCATAAAAAAATCAAATCAGTATACATTCCAGAACAGTACATTGGTTTGGTAGCCTTAAATTGTAATGTAGAAAACATGTTTTGTCACTGAAAATTATTGTGCAAACAAAATGCTTTATTATTAAATCATTATATTTTTAAATAATTTTTAATAACTTATTAAAAATAATAAATTTTTAATAATAAAAATTTGTAAAAATATTTATGGTAACTAAGTTACTTATACTGTAGCTTCCTGTAAAATATAACACTTTCTGTAGTTTTTTGCTGTAAAAAAAGGTGTAATATATTCCTTTTATGGTAATTTATTGTTAATTGAACAGTAAAGGGTTATATAACTTATAAACCAACAGAAATATGGCAAACCTTATTAAAATCTATGTTAAAAAAAACAGTAAAAACATTTTATTTTGAATGGCTACATTTCACAGTAAATTCCTGACAACAGTACCTGCCAATATTGTGCTGCTAATAACACAACAGAATAACTAGAACAAGTGTTTTGCTGTAAATTTTACATTTAGCAACCAGTGAGTCATTCTTAGCAATAATAGGCTGTCAAGTTGATCCAAGGATTGATTAAAACATTGCAACTTTTTTGCTTCAGCTAGTTTGTGAATGTGGCAAAACCCCCAAAATTTGATCTGCAGATAAAATGTCAGCAGCTTTCCTCGTAAAAAAAGCAAGGTAGAGCAATAACTGCAAAGCTCATCACTCTCCCTGCGTGAGAAGATCTGTGACAACTTCACAAATGGAAACGTCCAGGATTAATTTCATTCAGTAGCAGGGTGTCCATTTTACTGCTGAATTAAGAAACAGATCTATAATTCTTTTAACATCAGTGCAGGAAAATTTATTGCTTCGCATTGCCAGCTATTAAACAGTCCGAAGCAGCTTCAATATGTATGTTATTACAAACGGTGTGTGTGGCAGTTTTATTAGCCGGGCTCCTCGGGGATCAGCGGGATAAAATGGGCCATTTTCAGTCAGTCCTGCTGCCTGCTGTAAGACAAACACAAATAAACGCCAAGGGTATCAACTTACACTTGTGGATCGCAGGAAAAAGTCATTTTGTTTGGGTGCAATGTGATGGCTGACTGCTTACATGAAAAACGCTGTGAATCCAACTAAAAAACTAACTAAAACAGAGTTTTCAACAACACTGGATTACCAGACTGACCCCAAATACTGAAGATTAAAAGAAATGTGGCCTTTAAGGAAGAGTGGGAAAAGTAGAAAAGTAAAAATCTCGATTCTAAACACCTCCACATGGAAATATGTTGGTGGCAGCATCATGCTTTAGGGATGGTTGTCAACGTAAAAGTTAAAATCTACAAAAGGCTTGAGAGTTTGGCAGATGATAACTAAACATAAAGCCAGACCTACAACAGAACAGTTTATTGAAGGTCCAGATTTGAATTCAGTTCAGGAATAAATGGCGAAAGTTGAAAACTTCTATTCACAGATGCTCTTCATTCAGACTGAAAGAATTTGAGCTATTTAGCAAAGAAAATTGGGTAAACATCTAAGTTTCTAAATGGACAAAGCTGGAGGTCAATAATGGCGTGGAGGGTTTGGTTTTAACATTACAAATATTTGTAAAGAACCTTTGCAAGATCAAAGCAATTTTCAATTAAAATAAAGCATAAAGCACTGAGGCAGACCATTATTTTACTTCCAATAAACCAGGTTTGTGAAGAAGTTCTGAGAAATTACTCCAATGGCTTCTGAAGGTCTTTTAGAGATATATATACTTAAAAAATTTCAATCTAATTTCAGTCCATCACTTTGATCAGACAATTCCCTTCAACTCGTTTCTGTTTGTCAGGTTTGTAGGAATCGTCCATCCAGCTGTCTTCGCTTCAGACCTGTGTTGTTTTTCAGAGATCTGTGCAGGGTCAGGGAAAGACATTCAAAGCAGCACAAAGTTTGTTTTATGATTAAGACTAATTTAATAATTGTCTACAGTCCTTCACTTTACACATAGACTTTTATCTGGTTCTGTTATTATTATTATTATTATTTTTTTACTATGTCTCAAATTAGTTAGGGTAAAATAAATAAAGAGCAGGAATAAAGGCTCTTTTATCCAATAGTAAAAGACTAAAATACAGTGAGCTCCCAAAATCTCTTAAGAAAGGAAAGTTGAAGCACAAATCTTCAGGAAAAATGCATGTTTTAGATATTTGCTTAAAAGTTTCTTCCTTTTCGAAATATAGTTCGTAAGACACAACAAATATGTTTCTATTTCCTTTAACTCTGGATCTGCTAAATGACAGGAGTGGAGAGGGAATTATGAAGAAAAAACATCCTGAGTAAGTCTGGGGTGTGTTTGACTGAGACTTTTATGCTTTAGTAACCGGTTTGATGCAAAAACACAAATCAGAGGGCAAGGCGCTTCCCTAAAGGATGAAACTCTGCTTCTCCATGAAAGTGCTTATATAAAAGACTATGCAAGTAGTCAAGTGTGGGCAATATGATCTTGAACTTTTACCACAAAATCTTGTAGTATTACTGTGATAATGATGAGAATGAGCGACTGTAAGAGCTACGCATATTTTAGGTAAATATATGGAAAGGCACAGCAATCATAGCGCCACTAATACAAATACTGCTCTTTAAAAACATTCCCATTCATAATACGCTTCTTCAGGACATCACATAACAAAGTGTGATCTGTTTCACTAAAATGCGCACAGTACCTGCATTTAACCATGTTTTCATATTTACTGATACACTTTTATTGAATAAATAGTGGATAAAATAGTAAAAATAACAATGTTGACAGTTTCAGGGTTTTTTTAAACAACATTAATTGGAATATATTGTGTCAGCGATAAATCAAAATCTTATCACAAGAAGAAATTCATCATGATAAATGATAAAGGAAGTGATAAAACCAACAGAACCACATCATCTGCAAAAAGCACATACCAAAGTCAAGTAGTCAACCTAATCATATACATTTATTCATATATAGTTTTATCTGATGATATTAATTCAACTTTACCTAGGGTAAAGTTCTTTTTAAATGTGATTTTGTGTCGTGTGAGTATAAAGCTAGCTTCTGAAAATACCCCAGATAGTTATTGCTGATTTACCTCAGTTACAACTGATTCTGTCCTTTTTGTTATTTTTATTATTCATAGTAATCATAAGACCTGTCACCTGACCTCTCACATACCTTTCCTGACTTTAACAGCGATCTCTTCCTCGTTTGTTTTTGGGAGACTTTTAGCGAAACGCCATTGGTCAGCTGAAGGCGCATTTTGATCCTATTGGTCCGTCTGATTATCAATCAGGAAGAGGGGGCGGGACAACTGCGTTCCGTATGAGGAAATAGCTGCGAGAAATAACAAAAGCACCTTCCAGTCAGCAGTGTGGCTGCTAAAAGCGGCCTTTGTGGGTGAAAATGAGCAAAATGCTGCTGCTCCTCGTACTTTTGAGTTTACTGAATCCCGCAGTTGAAGCGCTGGACAACGGGCTGGCTCTGAAACCCACCATGGGCTGGTTGCACTGGGAGAGGTTCATGTGTAACACGGACTGTGACACAGACCCCGACAACTGCATCAGGTAGGAAAGAGGAGACAACAACCTGTTCCTTGAATGATTCAGACTTAATATAGCCTCCACATGGTGGTTATATTTCTCCACACTGGTTTAATTGCAGCAACAGAATGGTTGACATTAAGTGTAAATATTTACAGGCTAAAAGTTTCTGAAAAAAACTTTTTGATTTTTTTAAAAAGCAGTTAATTGGCTTACTGTTTAAAAATACTTGCATGAGCACTTGCTCATGCAAGTAACACAAAGGTTAATTTCTTACTTCACTCATGTGAAGCAGAACAAAATAAGAAGTATGAAAAGCCTCAGAAGAGGATATTATCAGAGAAAAATACAATGTAGTGATTTAAAATATGTAAATTTAAAGCATAAATTCCTTGTCAACATGCTGGTTTGTAAAACCTTTTTAAAACTTTATAGATGCATTACTGTCTAGTCAGGTTTTGCTAAACTGAGATAACAGTTCAGTGTGGTTTTGAAAAAGAAATGTTTCCTCATTTCTACATCTTAGCTTGATGGGCTTCTGAATGGGTTTTGCTTTCAATTCAATTCATTTCAGTTTATTTATATAGCACCATTTCACAAGTGTCATTTCAAGACTTTAAAATAAATCAAACACTTTCTGAAGTGTCAAATGAAGCAACATTTCCAAAATGTAGGCTAGACATGTGTCTTGTAAAAATGTTCAAAAGTGCTCCTTGATCTTGTACTTTTAGACAACCACAAACTTCAATATTTTTATTGCCATTTTTTTGTGACAGATCAACACAACATAGTGTAGTTGCTAAGTGGCAAGACAGTGAAATTCATTTGTTTTCAACTCCGCATAGTCGGTACTTTATAGAAACACCTGCTTGTCATAGTTGCAAGACTTTTGGGATACATCTCTGCAAACTTTGGATAAGCAGAGACTAAACATTTTGCTAATTTGGTTTTGCAGAACAGCTCAGTCAGATTGGATGGAAAGCAACTTTAAACACCGACAGCAAGAGTTTCCAAGTCAGCTTCTCAGTTAAAGTTAGATCTGGCATTTGACTAGATCATTCTAACACATAGAAATGTTGGTAACACTTTATTTGAAGGGGGTTGAATAAGACTGACATGACACCGTCATAAACATGAATAAGCCTTCATGAATATTTATGACTGTTGTCATAAAGCGTCATTCGGTAAATTATGACACTTTTAATACAAAGTTGACATTATTCAAAATGTCTTTGTTATGACAACTTGACATTAACCAGGAAATCATTACTGTTTAAACTTTATCTTTAATAACATAAAGTTACCTAATTTTTAAAGTGCAATCAGTAATACTTTTATAACAAATTTATAACAGTAATGATTTCACGGTTAATGTCAAGTTGTCATAACAAAGACATTTTGAATAATGTCAACTTTGTATTAAAAGTGTCATAATTTACCAAATGATGCTTTATGACAACAGTCATAAATATTCATGAAGGCTTATTCATGTTCATGACATGTGTTAAGACAGTGTCATGTCAGTCTTATTCAACCCCCTTCAAATAAAGTGTTACCTAAATGTTCTACTGGAAAGTGAACCTCAAGTCTTTTGCAGCAACTAACATTTTTCTTAGGTATTCCACTGTATTCCATCCATCTTCCCTGTTGAAGAAAAGCATCACATCATGACCACTATAGCACCCACCGCTCATTAAGACAATCAGGCTATTCCTGGCTAAGCTATTGACCAATGCAGGTTTTTTTTTTTTTTCATAGGCTGTAAAATACAAAAGAAAAAGAAATGTGCTGAAGGTTTGTGCTCTGGTGTAGATGATCAGGATTGTCATTTCCTGGAAGTGCTAAAGTTGAAACAACTTCTCTTGTTTCTTGAAGATGCTTCACCTCTCATCCAAAAAGGCCTTTTCAGTTCTGAAAATGGTTGAAAGCATCAGCCTTGAAAGCTGCAGTCAGAATAATCTCACTAATAGAGCTACTAAAGTCACTAATGGAGCAATTAGGACAAGTGAGTCCTGTTTCATTGATAAAGGTAGCCATTTTAAATCCAAAATAAATTGAATGGATTATAAATGAATGAACTCATCAAAACATGTCCCCATTCTTTATCTCATCAACTCTCCTGAGCCAAAATACAGGCTCTCAGTATTACAGGCAGAATGTTTAATTAAATGTATCTTTTTTGGTTTCCTTTTGAATGAATCTACAGGTTTGCGAGTTCTCACTGCTCAGTTCTGTAATGCAGTGTTTCCCAGCCCTGGTCATTAAGGCACACAGGCCTGCATGCTTTAGATCTTAAGAGGCTTTTACTGAACTGTAGTCGTCTGAGTCAGGTGTGTAAATGCAGGGAAACATTTAAAACATGCACAGCAGTGTGTCCTAAGGACCAGGGTTGGGAAACACTGCTGTAATGGACCCTTATAGGTGCAGAATACATTGTGTCAATAATGTTCATTTGGGTTTTTTCACATTCAAGTTTCAGCTGGATTTTGAACATAGAAACTATCTGAACGCACTACTTTCAGATAGTTCGTGTCATTTTATTCATTAAAGTATCTAATCTATCAAACACATTATCTTCTCCGCATTTTTGTCATGACTATCAGATAAAATTCTATTTCATTGAATATATTTACTCATCTTTCCTTTTTGTAGCTTGAATATAAATAAATATTTGCTGATGCGCCCTACCTTGAGACTAATTCTTACCTCGTATTCCACCCAGGTCACATTTTTATTCAGCCAGCAAAGCCCTAAATGTCAGTGCCTTGGTTGAATCTTGATAACTGTATTACTTCATATGAGGTAGCATCCAATTGCACTGTTGTACAATGTTTTTTTTTTGTGTTTTTTGAGACATGTTTTCATCCCAATAACTCTCAGCACCTGCATCCTAACTGACAGCCCTGCCTATTTCCTCCTGTTGCCTTGGCAGCGAGCGTCTGTACATGCAGATGGCGGACATGATGGTGAAGGATGGCTGGAGAGAGGCCGGTTACGAGTACGTTTGCATCGACGACTGTTGGCCGTCCCACGAGCGCGACGCTCAAGGCCGCCTGCAGCCGGACCCCAAAAGATTCCCGGGAGGCATCAAAAAGTTAGCCGACTATGTGAGTTGCTGCTATAATAAATAAACCACAAAGTGAAAATAATGGGATGTTTTATAGATTTGGGGTGCAGAATGACCAGCATGTAAGTTTATGAGTGTGAAGCATGTCACAATCCTTTGGAAAAGTATTTATATGTTTTGAATATTTCTACATTTTATGCTTTTGTTTATTTCATTAGAGTTTTTGTAACATAGTCATATATTCATAGTTTAACATTTTCTATGAATAAAGGCCTGACTGATTTGATATGGATATTTATCCCTCCTGAGTCAATACTTTGTAGTATCATTCTTTGATTTAAGTACAACTGCAAGTGTTATACATCATCTTTTTCTCTTGGTTTTCCCCATTCCTCTCAGCAAATGTCAGTTTGGATATAGCTCTGGCCTTTGCATGGGGCATTTTAGCTCATAAATATGTGTTGATCTGTACTGAACTTAATACTTTTAAATAGTAAGTTCAGTTTAAGTTTAGTATGTCTAGTGTTGTTGTGCTTTGGGAGGTGAATCTTTGCCTCAGTCTCAAAATTTGTGCTTTTCTTACAGTACTGTCCCAATTTTAGATCCATTCACCTTCAACTGAGCTCTGATCAGCTTTCGTATCCCTTCACTCTTCATTTAACTGGAAGGGACAGCAAAGGCTTTTTGAGTTTTAAGCTGTGCAACACTGCCACCTGCTGGTTTGAACATCTTATTATTTTTTTTCCCTTCCTTAAGGTCCACTCTAAAGGCCTGAAGTTGGGTATCTATGCAGATGTGGGAGAGAAAACCTGCGCTGGATACCCTGGCAGTCTGGGTTATTATGAGACTGATGCTCAGACGTTCGCAGACTGGGACGTGGACCTGCTTAAGTTCGATGGCTGTAACTTGAAGTGGACTTTGCTCGGAGATGGTAGGAATTAATCTCAGAATTTTAATTAATGTTCAATTAAACACTAAGCTGTGTTGCCAAAGCATGCATGCCCATTCACTCCATTATCTAAAAATGTAAGGAGCATGTGTCTATTTCTATTATATCATTCTGTTCTCCTACTGCCTGGTTTAGGCTACATAAAGATGTCAAAAGCTTTGAACAAAACTGGAAGAAGTATCCTGTACTCCTGTGAGTGGCCTTTGTATGAATGGCCTTTCCAAACGGTGAGGAAAATTCATCTTTTATTTTCTTTTTAAGGTGTTTTTAAACATACCAGTTTTTCTCTGCCTCCAGCCAAACTACACCGCTATCCGTGAGACCTGCAACCACTGGCGCAACTTCAACGACGTGTTTGACTCGTGGATTTCGATCAAATCTATTCTGGACTGGACTGCTTCTCACCAGGACATCATTGTCCCCTCAGCTGGGCCCGGGGGCTGGAATGACCCCGATATGGTACTCGCCACATCTTTCAATTTGATCCCAAAACATTCAAATACCAGGAAGTTTATCCTATATCCGAACTTTTCTACTTCTATCCGTTGTTCAAAATTAACTTTTTGCACATTTTGTACAAAAACAGCTCATGCTGAAAGGGGCTTAAAATAGGCAGACGTGAGCAAACTAAAATCTTATTATCCAAGAATGACTGTGCAAAAAATGTTATATACATGTTTTGTATAACCCATAGACCTGTCCTAATTTGTTCATAATAGGTCACCTTTAAAGCAACCTCAATGCAAACAATGTTGGGCTTGTTTATACCAGAGAATTAACTTCTGTGCTTTTATACGTTTGCATATTTATGATACTGATCCATTCCTCCAGCTTGTAATTGGGAACTTTGGCCTGAGTCATGACCAGCAGGAGTCTCAGATGGCGTTATGGGCCATCATGGCCGCCCCTCTGCTCATGTCTAATGATCTGCGGGACATCTGTCCCCGATCCAAGGAGCTGCTGCAGAACAGACGAATCATAGAAATCAGCCAGGATCCGCTGGGCAAGCAGGGATATCGCTCTGCCAAGGTGGGAGTAAAAGTGGCAGAAAGCACAGATTTCAGCTTCATCTACTGATTCTGTAAACGGTTTTAGACGTGAATGTGGCTTTGTCTTGCAGGGGAATAGTTTCGAAGTTTGGGAGAGACCTCTATCTAAAAACCGCCTGGCTGTCGCCGTGCTCAACCTGCAGGAGATCGGTGGTCCTCGGGGGTTCGCCATCAGCGGCGTCGCTGGGTGGAAGAAGGTCTGTGACCCCCAGTGCAACGTCACTCTGATCCTCCCCGAATACAAAGAGATGGGAGTTCAGACTAAAGAGAGCAAACTCATCTTAAAAGTAAACCCTTCAGGAACGGCTCTGTTGACCGTCACACCAATCAGCAAAGACTTTGGCAGGATTCACTGGAAGGACACAGACTAAAGAACGTCAAGTTGTTACTCTAAATCTCAGGTTCAATCATCAAGTTTCTAAAAACATTTTTTCTAGATTTTTGTTCTACAGGTTTTAAAACAATCCGGTTTGTGATTCACTGTATTGGTAAAGGGCTTTTTCCAGCATCCAGATCAACTTAAATTAGCTCAGTTTCATTGTTTTTTACACTCAAAAGGTTATTTGAAACCAATTTTTGTTTTTGTTTTTTCCTAGAGACCGACAACGTTTTGCAATGACCTTTACTTGTTAAAAATCATGGTGGATCTTTCTGCAGATTCTCAACCAGCAACTTTTAAAACTAAAAGTAATTATGGGTAAACTTTTAAACTGTTTGTGATGCATAATGTAATTTTTTTAAAAGTGAAAAAAAGCTATTTAACAAATTCTATTTCATAAAATAGAATAAATGTGATACTCAAAGGTGTGTCCATAAATTTTTTGCATCAGACTGCATGAAGATCTCCATATACAGAAAACTGAACCAATTTTAAAAGATTTTATGAAATGCTTCAACTTTTTTTTTTACGTTTATACAAAAATTGAATTCTTCACATCTATAGTCCTCCATGCATGAAAAAAAGCACAAAATAAAAGTATGTTTCAACACATTTATTGAAAATAGTGACAACTTCATCCAGAGGAACGGGCCGCAGCTTAGAACTGGATGACCTGGCCCTGTAAGAGGAAACGGAGGGAAATCTGGGTGAAAATGATGCTTCAAGATAAACACTCTGGTTAATAGCTACAGAAAATTCAATCCACTAAGGGTTTAAGTCCCACACACTGCCATCAGTAAGATTACCCTTCACCCATTAATACAAAGTCAACACTTAAAACATTTTCAGGCTTTATAATGTTTTAAGCTACAACCTTTTGACCAGATAGTCGCTGCAATTTGAGACAGTGAAAGCTAAATGCAGCATTCAAGCCTTGTAAATTATTTTTTTTACCAACATTCACATGTTATTTAAATGCCATAAGTTTTTTTTATATCTAGTCAAAATAAATTATGCTCGATAACCAAGAAATTAGTGTTAAGTATGTCATTGTAGTATTATGACTAACAGAATGGCATGTCTAACTGGAGTAATTCAAATTTAAAGTTAGTTTCTCCACAAACTGTTCTTTAGTAATTGTTTTCTTAAATATTCACATATTTAAGTTGAGCAGTGCACCACAAATTTAATAATCTATGATACCAAGATATTTCATCAACTTCTGACATTTGTTCAAGATTTTTAAATGTTCTTGCAGTTTGTGCTTAATACTCTTATCCCCTGAGACACGGTGTTGAGGAACAGTTACTGACCAACTCTTATGTCTTGCATTGAATTCTAGCAAAAAAAAAAAAAAAAAAAAGAAAATGATAGTTGCTTCGTACCTTTCTCTTCTTGTCACCACCCAACTCGAAGTGCTTGCATCTCTTGATGGCCAGCATTCTCTTGGATCTGCAGTTGGGCTCCACACACTCGAGCCTCAATACGATCTTCTTTGTCGTTTTAGCCTGAAAGAGATATTTTAGTTGAGTCAATGTATTTAACCCTTTAAATAAAACTCATCTACAAGGGAAGGTAGGCGTTACCTTTTTACGGAAAATCGGCTTTGTTTGCCCACCGTACCCGCTCTGCTTTCTGTCGTATCTCCTCTTACCTGCAGAACAGTTTGAGAGTTCAGTGAAAGCACAACAGCTACAATATAAAATAATCTATACAAGTATTCACACAGCTTAAACTTTTTCACATTTGTATTCGGTCAATTTGTAGAACCTCATTTTCCTGGAATTGCAGTCTTCATAAATCTACAAGCGCTCTACTTTCAAATCTTCCCACCGAGGCTCAATTGAATTTAATTTTCTGTGGACCGTCCTAATCTACAAAGATACTATCAGATATTCCACTGTAGATCTGGTTGTTTTAGGTTGTTGTTCTGTAGGAAAGTGAAGACCCATCCCAGTCAAAGTCTTTTCCAATCTTAGCTACGACTGTTTGCATGTAGTTCACCCAGTTTTGGTCTTATCTGACCAGAGTATTTTCCAAGTTCCCACAGGTAAATTCTTCTTCTGAATCTCTGCAGCTCTATAGTTACTGTTCACAAATAGTGCTGCATCTTCACATAGAAATCTTTTTTACATTATTGCCTGTTTTATGTTTAAAAATGAATCCAGGGGAGTAGAAGCTTATGTAAGACTTTTCTTCCATAGCAAGTGACATGTTAATTTTTAAACTAAAACAAAATAATATGGTAACTTGTGAACCAAAATTGTTTTTAATTTTACTCAGGAACATCAAAATAAACTAGTCAAATACAAATGAACAAGACTTGTGTTTTGCCCATCTATTTACTTTTATAATCCACCAGTTATTGATTATATGTACTTCCAGCAAAATACACGTTTTTTTTAATGACAAAACATGAAAAGGTTCAAGTAGTGTGAATAATATATACGAAGTACTGCATCAGATCTATATGGAGAAATGATTTACCCTGTGCATAGAGGGAATCCTTTCCCTTCTTGTACTGGGTCACCTTGTGGGGTTGGTGCTTTTTGCACTTTTTGCAGTAAGTCCTGCGGGTCTTCGGGACGTTCACCTAAATGGCAACAGAAAGCATGAATTAGGTAATAGTCTTCAGGTTTGAGACAAATTATAGCCTTTGAATCAACGTAGTTGGCCTTGAGATTAATTGACAACCGAATAATGATACAATTGTGCAAAGAACGTGAAACTAAAACCTAAAAAAAAACACTTTCCTTGTTAGACAGATTGTGCTAATCAGACTAGCTGCTAGCACTGATAGCATGGTGGCTTTTGGATATTAAAACATGGCAAACATGTGCGGTTCAGTTTCTGTAAAAGTGGCATAATGCTGTTTTGAATGGATATTTAAGTTACACTATGTTCCCCCACACTAAATTCAAAATTTGAGCAGAATGGAAGAAGCAAACAGCGGCTCTTCATTGCTAACATTAGCATTCGTATTTATCTCAATATAACAACAAAAAACCGAAACAAAGCTGCTAATACATCCATTATAACATTCATCGAAAAACTATAACCACATTTGAACTAAAGAAAGTAAAACGTAATGCTTTAAATATCAGGATTGATGTTGATTTGATTAAATGTATTGGTGTAGTCGTTTCATACCATGGTTGCGACCCGGTGAGGAGGAAAAAGAGGAAGGACGAGGCCGGAAGCGGTTGTTGAAGTAGACCTCAGCGGTGAGTAGTGGGGTGTTCTGCCCCCTAGCGGTGGGGTGTGTCAGGAAGACGAAAACGCTACTGATTGTCATTGTTCTGTATTGTAATTCGGACTCAATGTGACCCTAGTATATGAATCGGAATTAACTGAACTGAATTGGATTTAATGTTATTGATTAAATCTGACTTTTTTTTTTAAAAAAATACTAGTTTTTGAAGTTTTTGAGCTGCAAATATGCAGCTCAATTTGTATATGTTAAATTGAGCTGCATATTTGAAATGATAATGATTATAATCAAGGAATGTTTTAGTTCTTGAGTATTTCTCAGTATTAGGAATTAGTAATAATCTATCTTAATAAATTACATAATAATTTAAAACTTAGGACTTTTTTGCTGTGAGACATCGACTATGCAGTTTTGTGAAATTGAGCTAGCTGTTTAATAGTAAAGAAAAATTTAAAAACGTTATTAAATCGGCAAATCGGCAAAGAAATTACAATAACGAAACACAATACAAATTTTATGCAGTAAATCCATGAGCATGTACAAAAGGAGAACATAGGCCATGTCACTAAAACCATAGCTAATGGCAAAGAAAAGCAGAAACATTTTCTTTTGCTGGGGAGTTATGAAACCAATGAAAGGTTAAATAAGTCGTTTTTCTCAGGGAGGTTAAAAGGAGATTTCTGGGGTCAGAATACAGGGACTATTAGCAGTAAGTGAAGTAATAGTCTATCTATAGTCATAATGACTATGTTAAGCAGTGTGTTACATTTTAGTGCAGGAAGTAAGCTAATGATTTAGTCTCTCCCATCTCTGCTGCTGAATCCGGTAACTCCATCAGCGTATAGTCTCCTTCTCACACACACACACACACACACACACACACACACACACACACACACACACACATATATATATATATATATATATATATATATATATATATATATATATATATATATATATATATATATATATATATATATATATATAAAATACTTTTTTTTTTATATATTTTTATTA
>NW_015112988.1:194625-247458 GCF_001443285.1 Poecilia latipinna
TATATATATATATATATATATATATATATATACATAAATAATACCATTTTGCTTCCATTTATTGATGATGGATTTACCTGAACTCTAGCGGATGTTCAGGGCTTTAGAAACTGACTTTTGTGTCCATCTCCTGACTTTTACTTTTCAATAACCTTTTCTCTAATTTGCTTGAAGTGATCTTCAGTCTTCATTCTGTAGCCAGTAATACTGATTAACCACTCAGTAAACCTTTCAGACACAGGTGTTTTTAAAATAGAATCACTTGAAATACAGTCATTGTGCTCAGATAGTTTCTAGGCCACTCCCTGCTGAATTAGGTCAGACAATTTAAAGCAGTTAGGGTTATTTGTTTATTTTTTATATATATATTTATGTAATGATTATTTGTAGAAATTAGTTTTCACTTTGACATTTAAGGCTTTTTTTTGTCAAAATAAGTCACATTTTGTTGAATATAATTGATTTGTGAAAGCAACAAAAAGGGTAAAACATCCAAGAGGGTGAATAATTGTTATAGCCGCCGTACTTTAACCAGTTTGTTGTTAACTTTTATGAATATCTTTCCAGGCAAACTGTTACTTATACTGAAATGGTTTTGCTCCATCCTCTTAATTTAACACAAGTAAACAACATGCTTGCTTGTTTCCCTAAAGACCGCACTCTCTGTGGCCAGTAAAAGTGATCATTATTACATTTTTATTTCTTCCTCTCTAAACAGTTTCAAATTGTCATCGGACCAAACAAGAAAAATTGTCAGCCAAAAGTGCTTCTACATGCTGCAGCTAAATATGAGACTCTGAATAATGTTTAACCCGCCTCAAACTTATCACCAAAACTGTCCAGAAGGCTGATATGAAAATGAGCAGGAAGAAAAAGAGGAAGTAAGCTGAGCCGATTCCTCTCTGTGGGTGTGTTTTAACTTCTTGCATCACAGACTATCACACATTTTATGAAGAGCAAGCAGAAGCTTCATGTCACAGTTTTTAGGTGCGTTGTGTTTGCCTGATGCTTTGCTGTTTTCAGGTGCAGGGGTAAGTGACCATGCTGATTAAAACGCTGCGCTGTGAGGTCAGCCTGTATTTTCATTTCTGCTTTGAAAAGGTGTGAATTCTCAAGAGGTGTGAAGAGACAGCTGATCGTGTATTTAACTAGCCCTGAAACTCGTACGTTTATATGCAAATTTTAAAATAGCTTGCACCAAAACTGCTGAAGCGCATTCTAGATTAATTATTTGGGTGTCTTGTGTTTGTGAAATGCATGTTCATACAGCTTCATCTGCTGATGAATAAAAAGATTAAGCTTATCAGATAGTTTCATGTGGTTAGAGACTTAAGTTCATTTCTGCCAAGAGTGACATTTCTAGAAGAAGATATTTCACAGATCAACTCCAGGTTAAACTGGTGACTGAGAGCATTTTTGTCTCTTCTATATTTGCTCACTGGGAATTTTTTTTTCTAATGTACTTATCTGTAAGGAAACACCAGGGAAGAGGGCATCTTGGGACATTCCTGTTTGACAATGTGTATTAAGCTTTGGCTCTGTTTCCTGGCATTTATTATTATTTATTTCAAACTGATTGTTTCCTACGGGTTAATTCCTTGTGACCACGTAAAAAAAAAAAAACTTGGTAGAAATTGAGCTAAAACTGCCAATGCAATGTGTTTTATTTGAAAAGAATGTGAGCATGTATAGGTATTTATTTACTTTGACAAGGTCTACAGACTCAGAGAGTGTATTTAAAGTGTGCAAATTACCGTTTTTTGATAGCAATGTCAGGTAGAAGTGCTGCAGGGTATCGGGTTTCTTCTCCCTTCATGTTTCAGTGTAACCCTGATGCAACTTCCCTCTTTAGCTTGCCTGTGTCAGCCACCGTGAGTCAACTCTCTGTAAAAAAAAAAAAAAAAAAGACAAAAATAAGTACATTTTTTTTTGGTAGCCATGGTGTACATCAAATTGTAATTTATAGTTTGAAATGTTAAAATGCTACAGCGCAAAAAAATGGACCAGAATCAGATTATCTGAGCTGCCGGGTAAGTGATGTGAAAAAACAATGGTGGTGGCGAATGAGGAATGGGTAAACAATGTTTCTCAGAATGGGGAACATCACTCTGCGACTATGACGGCGCAAACAAGGCTAACGAGTGTTGTCGCTGCTGCGTTAAGAAATGTCACCGTCCTGGTGATAGCAGGGAGTGACTGAAGCTTCTTGTAGAGTTACTGTTCCAGTTCAGATGATAAAAGGAAGTGCTCACAGGCCCAAAATAGGTTTAGACTGAACTGAAAACACATCTGACAGAGACTCACTCACTGTGAGCTTTCAGCTGTGTGATGAAAACCTGAGGCTGACACTGTTGAACCGAACTTCCACCATGAGACGTTTACTGTGTTTCAAGAAAAAAAAGAAAAGGGGGGGTGGGAGGTCTGTGGATGCGGCACCACCTCTGGTTCTGCAACGGTTTCATCCAAAGCAGTCGTTACAACACACAGACTACATTTAGACAAATTATCGAGTCACAATTTCATTTTTTTCCACAATTTTATAACAAGTAACCCAAATTTAGGTGACATAAAACAATATTTTATGTTTTTTCTGTAATATAAAAGTATTATTTCTATAAGCTCTTCTTACAAAGTACATATCAGGAGCTTGCCTTTTAATCTAACAAGTTGGCATTTGTAGTTTTGGAGGTGAAACTTTCAGTTTCTGTGTTACAAGGTGGCAAAAACACACACACAAAAAAAAAACAGAAACAACACTGCTGCCATAAACTGAAATGACACCCTGCTTAATTTGCCTGTGTACCTTTAATCTGTATATTATACGCTGTAATAAATGTGTGTCAAAGAAAGGTCGCTTTGTGATATTTTATACGAGGTAATCTAGGTGAACCCGTTTCATGTTTCTCCAAACTCCGAGAACCTTTGTGAGATAAAGTTCTGGATCTCTGAATCTGATGTTCCTAATTTGAAGTATGAGCTCATTTGGTTTTCTTCTTGTGAAAAACAGATAAGCAGACATTTAAATTTGGTTTGATTTTCTTATCACTTTTAGGATAACACGGAAACATACGGGAAGTTTACTTATAAAACACAATTCGTACTCGGGGTAATTCAAAATACTTAACAGGAAAACAAAGGACCAGCGGTGAGAAGCAAACAAATAAAAAAGATTGCATACAAATAAGGAAAGTACAAAATGTCCCATCTTTTATTGTATTCCTAGCAACCATTGCCTTTGGTGACTGTAGGAGGCATTTTTTCCGCTGTCCTATTTGTTTATCCCATTCTGTCAATAACTCTCAACTTTGTGCAAACTGAAGGGTGGATGGTGGCAGAATATGAGAAAACAGGCCAGTTTTTTGTGTCTATTAGTTATAAAATGCTCGTATTACTTTCAATTTGAAATACAACTTTCTCTTTGTCCAGTACAACACAGAGACAAACAGGACAGACAACCACACTCACTCATACCTAAGGGCAATTTAGAAAGACGAATTAACCTAACAGACATGTTTTTTAGAGGAAGATAAGGAGAAAACCCAGGCATGTATGAGGAAAATATGCAAGCTTCATGCAGAAAGACCATAAAACCCAAGACCTTCTTGGTGCAAGACAACAGTGCTTTGTATTACTGCTTTCTAGTGAGAAAACCTGATCACAAAACGTTCTTTCATTCTTTCTATGGACCTCAAACATGCTGTCTCACGTAGGTTTTTACCACAAAATCAAC
Organism: Poecilia latipinna; assembly: GCF_001443285.1. Taxonomy (NCBI): domain Eukaryota; kingdom Metazoa; phylum Chordata; class Actinopteri; order Cyprinodontiformes; family Poeciliidae; genus Poecilia; species Poecilia latipinna. The sequence goes on from NW_015112988.1 coordinate 198,356, forward strand.
ATACGTGGACAAGAACATTTCTAAAATCATGATGACTTCAAATAAAAAAAAAACCAAAACCTTCCTCCCTATTATTAATGGGCATTGACGTCACGGCGGGAAGTATACGGTTCATGTTATCTGGAAGGTACCAAGACAATTTAAAAACTGGTCAATTTTTTTATCTTCTGCATGGAATTTTAGTTTTTTTCTATCATAAACAGTATGAAAATAAATAAGGAAAATCAAACAAACACTTCTTTTTTTGTTTGATTTTCATCACTAGTTTCTGATTTGCAAATCAAATTACTAAAGCAACCACGGGTTATTTATTTTGGGGCGGCTAAATTACAAATTCCCAAAGCAAGTCATATTTTACATCTCTGCCATATTGTCGCAGCTGAGGAAAACAGATATGCCAAAGGGGGAAATGCTGGAAACAAAGGGAGTTGCTTGCACGAAATGCAGAGTTCATGCAAACCAACTGTTAATCAGTCACTGATATGCACTCATGATGCAAGTCTCTTCCTTGCTTTGCAGATCTACGGTCTCTCATCTGTTACAGCAGCATTGCTGTGACTCTATGAAAAGCGAGTAGGCACTCAAAAATTCAGTGAAAGGAACTGGAAGAGCTGAATTAGAAACATAAGACCCAGTGGTGAAGGCGGGTGTAACTACAACACAAAAAGAGACCGCAGTCAAAGTGTGAAGTTGCTGTTTTACTCCATTCTGGTACCATAAACCGATTAACTATCGATCACGTGTTTCTTTGCAGATTAAGCGAAACTGAATCATGTCAGACAATCTAATGGAAGAAATCTTCATCAAACGATCTCAGCAGAAGAAGAAGACCTCTCCTCTAAACTACAAGGAGAGGTGGTTCATTCTCACCCAGGAAAAAATAGCCTACTATGATTTTGACTCTGAGAAAGGGGTGCGTGCCTGAAGACAAACTGAGCCACACTTGACATTATTTTGGGTGGTAACCTTAAACCTGCATTCTGTTTTTTTTTTTTTTTTTTCTGCCATTTGTTGAGCAGAAGCGGAAAGGTCTAAAAGGGGCAGTGGACCTAGAGAAGATTAAGTGTGTGGAGACGGTCCAACCAGAACCCAACGCCCCACAGGAGCGCATGTATGCATTCCAGGTAGATCTTTTCTCAACATACTCTTCAGAAATAAACTAAAATATAAAGTTCACTTGGTTTAATTTTGAACTCCTTCAAGCTTAAAACTGCTGAATTATCATCAAGTTATAATCAGCTGCTTTCAAGATGCATCACAACGAACAATTTTAACTTGTCTTTTTCTTTTCAAACTAAAACTGCAAGTGTCTGATTTTGTGAAAGTTCATTCTTAAGAAGTGAAACTGTTTCAGATAACAAGGGGCTTTCAGAAGCAGTCCAGGTGCCACTGTTTGTTAAGTAATGAAAGTAAGAAAGGTACCATGAGCCGTCAGGGAAATCAGAAAGTTTATCTCGTCAATATCCCACATGAGAAGTAAAGTAAATTAGAAAAATTCTCTAATTTAAAGCAACATAATATTTTAAATATATTTTTAAATGTCCTATTCTTATCTTCTTTTAGTTTAATTTAACTGACAATTTGTATTTATTAAGAAAAAAGTGAAAAATGTAAGAACTTCTGTATCACTTTGCAATGCCATGTTTAAAATGTCCCAAGTTTCAATAAACTATTTCGAAAGAAAAAAAAGCAAACATTTAAAATCATAATTCAGAAGATAAATTGTGACTTGTGAAAGTTTCTTCAAACTGTGGGATTCCTCAAGGATCAGAGCAGAAATATTTTCATTTTCTGTACTTCTAGCAGGCATCACTCAGATTTTAACTGCCTAAAATAAATAAAGTCTGGCTGATAATAATATTTTTTTTAAGTTTAAGTAAAATAGAAACAATGATTGTTAGCCTAAAATATACTTGAACATCAGTCAGGCAATTGATTTCTTTAATACATCTACAAAGTCCAGCGTTCAATATTTAAAACCGATTAAACTCTGAACTTAAAATTCAAATGCTTCTTTTAGTTGTGAGTTGTTGAATCCACTGAACTTGAAACGGCTGCTAATTGTATAATCCCATTTATTCGACTTGCTGGAATAGACAAAGCTTTTCTTTTTATTTCAAGTCATAAAAAAACAGCAGCTATTTCTTGTGACAGTCTGTCATATTTGATAATACATATCCAGTTTTATCTAGCCAACCTTCTAAACTCTAAATTCATATTAAAATATTATCTTCAGTCTCTTATTTCTGTTTACAAAACCAAATTTTTATTTTGCACTGTACTTTATAACTATGTCTGTAAAAGGCACTGTCAAACTGAAACATTTATTCATCGTTTATTTTATTTCCTAATGCAACAGTTTTAGTAAGTATGTAAAGATGGTTTTACTTGAAGAACAAAACATTGCAGGAGGAGACATTCAGGTTCCTGTATGTCTCAACAATAAAGAGAGAGAGAGCAAGAGAGAGAGAGTGAGAGAGAGAGAAATAGATGTTGATTTTATGATTTTCATCGCAATATCAATATAAATGCTCAAATCAAACACCTTATCAAATTGAATAAATAATAATTACATCTACTAAGGGAGGCAGTTATCCAAAACAACCTGATCGTATGTGAAAATATAATTGTTCCCCTTGTTAGATTAGGAATAAAGCTGTGATTGGCAACCTGCTTGAAGAGCTGGGATCAAATTCACAAGCCACATTCAGACATGATTACTGTTCACTTAACAGGAATCTCTCTGACAAAAAGAAGTGGGTCAAAAAGCAACATCCTATCTAAAAAAAACAGCTGAGAAACAAAGATTATGACACATATCAGTCTGGAAAGGGTCACACTACTGGTTTTTGAACTTGGCCCTGGAAGATAATTAGAATGATGTCAGATGTAAATGGTACCCAGTACAAATAGCTGCCAGCATATTTATCCAATGATGTCCAATAAAGTTTCAATATTATGAATATCCTGTTAAAAACATCCCAAAGTTCTGCTGATGGTACTGGAAGCAGATTTTGAGAACAGTGGTTTTAGTTGATTCTGGGTTTTTCCACAGATCATTTATGATGAAGGGCCGTTGTACATCTTCGCAAAAACTGACGACATTCGAGCATCGTGGATAAAGAAGCTAAAAGAATGTGAGTAAAACAGATTTAGACTTCAGCGCTGTGTTTATCTGATAAGCTTTGGTGTCTTTATCTCAACATCTTGTGTGACAGAGGAGTTGGATGCTCATGCAAATGCTGATTTTATGTAAATGTGCTGTGCATGAATTCACGCGTGCTAATGTTGCTCACAGTGGTCCGCTTCAACAAAGATCTGATGCAGAAGTACCATCCCTGTTTCTGGGTGGATGGGGTGTGGCTTTGCTGCCAGCAGGAAGTTAAACAAGCTATGGGCTGCAAAGTTCTGGAAAGTTCTGCTAAAAATGGTAAGAACGAGACTTCTGTCAGGGTTGAATTTGAAGCTGAATCAAAACATGAATTTTCGAAGTTTTAAATCACTGATGCATTCATTAACAACAGGTTTTAAATCTTCACCGAGTCGACGAATGTCCAGGAAACCACTTCCTCCAACCCCAACAGAGGTATTCCCAGTTCATTTAGATTCATATTGCAGACCAGTTTGTTCTGAATTTACTCAACAGCCTAAAATTGTTTCAGGAAAAGCCTGGTCGCCCTTTGCCTCCAGGACCACCTGAGCCTCCAGCACAGCCTGCAAGCATGACTGTAGTAGCTGAGTACGATTACGCACCAATGACCCCCCAGGACCTGGAGCTGAGGAAGGACGAGGAGTACACCATCCTGGAGAGGTCCGACCCCAACTGGTGGAAAGCCAGAGACAAATACGGGTGAGGCAGCTTTAACACAGCAAAGCAAAACAACACAGATTTGCAGTCCTGCACTTACACAAAAATATATTAATCCTAAGCGTCTCCATCCTTTGGGGCATAAGAATGTGAAATAGGAACCCTTTGCACCACGATGAGTGAAAAAGAAAAAGGAACAACCTCAGAATATCTGAATACTTTGAACTTTAAAAATAAAATGCATTATGCTTCCAAAAGACATATTTTTTGATGATTTGACACTTTTGTGGCCTTTTTTTTTTCTGCAGGAAAGAAGGCTACATACCAAGTAATTATGTGGTGGAAGCAGAAAAGGGGCTTGAAAGATTTGAGTGAGTACAAAAATACTGTTCTGCCCACAAATTGGTGTTTGATATTGTACATGTCTGTTTTAAGTAAGCTTAATTGTTTCAATCATCTGAATTTTATTGTGTAACCCCATAGTACATTCTTAAAGTGATTATGACGTTTATTTTCACAGCTGGTACTGCAAAAATATGAATCGGAGTCAAGCAGAGCAGCTTTTAAAATCTGAGGTAAACACAATAACTGCTTGATTTATCTGTTTGTCCTCATATTAACTGTAAGAAGCTTTAAAATGATGAAATGCGGGTTTCCCTTCTCAGAACAAAGACGGAGGTTTCCTGATACGAGACTCAAGCAAAGCCGGGAAATACACTGTGTCTCTGCTCACCAAAGGTGGCGTGTAAGTAACCTCACTGGGTTGAAACACTACTGCCATTTATATAGTTCATCCCCTGGCTCCACTCATGCATGAACTTATGAAAAGAAGAACTGTGCGTACTGAAAGCGGAAACTGCAGACCACAGAGGGACGGAGATGTAAATTATTCATGCAAAACTTGGGTTAATCTGTCTGCAGAACCATTTTTTATTTATTTATTTTTTATTTTTTTGTTCATCTCAGTCTGAAGCCAACTGGGGATAACAGTGAGGAGATATTAGCTGCACAGCCATAATTAAAATCATACTGGCTTCATGTGATATTCTCATTTTCTCTACAGGGAAACAGGTGGAAGCTGCAGACATTATAACATCTGCACGACCCCTCAGGGCCAGTTTTACCTGGCAGAAAAGCATCATTTCAACACTATCCCGGAGCTGATCAACTATCACCAGCACAACGCAGCAGGTCAATGCTACATCCGTGACAGCCGAAATAACTCTTTTTACAAGCTGCAACTATCTTTACCTGACATCTATTGCAAAAGAAACTAGAAATAATAAGCTTTACCTGATTGATTTCAGGGTGGCTTTGTGGCCTTACCCGTTGGTTCTGACTTTTACTCATTACAATCAAACAATCATAGTTTTAAAAATGTGCTGCAAAAGTCTGAATGTGGTAGCAGTTTTGATTCTAACAGCAAGTGGAGGAATTACACGAAATTCCTCATTTACGCAACACATTGCATGCGTTTAATGCCATAACTCTAAAAAAGTGTAACAATATATGGTCTTGGTTGGTTTATCTATAAACAAAATTCACAGGATTGTCTAGAAATTAGACAATCAAGATTTTTTTTTTTTTTTAGTATTTGACCCACTAACCTACAATTATGAAGTCAATGAGGAGAAAATTGGTCAATTCTACTACAGTATGTTTTGACAGAAAGAACTCTAGAACTGGTTTGGTTCACTTGCCTCCAAACATTTGTTGAGAACTGCAACACCCATTTCCATCTGTCTTGAGAATCAATCATCTAGTAGTTTTATGCATCTCTAAATTTAATTCTTGTTAAGTTTTTTACATTTCTTATTTTTATTTTTCTTCTAAGGCTCAAGGTCATATAATGTGTTACTATGACATTTTCTTGTCAGGATGTACTCTTGAACCTAAAAGTGTCTAAAGTACACAAACAGGATATGTGAGGTTGTGTCATACCACTTCAAAACTCATTAGATGGCTTATTTATGACTAAAACTGTTTGTTTCTTGAAATGAATTGACAAGAAAACCATCAGTTTTGGCAGCATTATACATTAATGTAGGTCAAGATGTTGTTGAGGGAGCTGTATACCAGTAAAAGAATCATTGCAGAAATTATAAGTAAGTTTTAAATTTGCTATAAATCTAAAATATAGTCAGTACTACCGAGACTAGAACTGGGCAGCAGAATCATGAAGCTTACATGACTATAAATCATGTTTCTCCTTCGATTCTGCATGTTCATACAAACTTGTTTGTTTACTTCGATAACTTGGTTCCAGAGTCCCTCCAGGTGCAGCAGCAGGTTTAATTTGGTAAAGCTCATTACTCTTCCTAGATACTGACACACATAGCATGATGTTAAATTAAACTCTTTACATCAGTTAAATTTATTTATATAGGTCACGGCCAACATAAAGCTGTCTTCAGGTGCTATAATGGGGATGGTTTCCTAGTCATAAGATACAGAAAATAAAAAATGCTGATTCAAGCTAAACTGCACAGGAAAATCAGCAGACTTTAGGCTCACTAATATGCACCTCTTTTTAACTTGCCTATGTGGTTTTGTTTTTTTTCCCAATCACCAGGTATGGTCAGCAGGCTGAAGCACATTGTATCCAATCGGGCACGACCTCCATCCACAGCAGGACTGGGTTACGGTAAGAGCGTATTTGAACTACAATTAGTCAAACTTTCAAGTAATTCACCTGGCATGACTGGCTCTATCATTGTTCTCTATCAAAACATAGCAGTTCCAGTTATTAATGTTTTAAAGCTGGAGGTACACATGACAACACATTTTTTTCTTATTAAAAAGTGTTGACACCCCGCCTCTCGCCCGGAACGTTAGCTGGAGATAGGCACCAGCACCCCTCCCGACCCCACTGAGGGACAAGGGTGTTCAGAAAATGGATGGATGGATGGAAAAAGTGTTGACCCTAAATTTGCTTTGTACTCTAAAAATAAAAATAACCACTTTTGAAGCACTTTTATAAGACACAATTTAGTCTCTCATATTTAGGAGCTTTATAATAGAGTTTCCTAAATTGCTCTTGTGTGAAAACAGCTGATGCCGCTGGTGCACTATGTGATATGAGAGACTTTTGTCTCTAGACCTCCTTCTCTTTGTGCTGCAATTAAAAAGCATGTATTGTGCACAAAGTATAGGATTGTCTTAAAAAACTGAAGCCAAAGATAAACTGGTCAATCTGAAATAACCAGAAAACAGTAGATGTCTAAACTTTAAGGAAACATTCTACACTTTCGACATTTGCTTAATTTATTCTCTGCAGAATAATTTGTTTCAAGATAAGTCCTAATTGCCTCACAGAATTTGGATTTTCCGTGTTCACAGGCAGAAAAATGAGAAGTCCTTACTTCAAAATTCTTGAAGTTAAACTATAAATTTAATATCCAATATGGCTGCAAACCCAAAGAAAGTAGGGAACATTAAATTGACTGTGACTCATTAAACCAATCTGTAAAATGTCTACATGTGAACATGTACCAGTCGATTTTGAACACACAAAACAGAGATAAATATATTGTTACATACTCCAATTGCTAACAATGGTTAGCACTAGAAAAACTAGAGAATCCAACTGTTTTCTGAGTTGGAATCAGAACATTTTCAGGTGAGATGCCACAAAAACTGGAAGTATTTACATTCAGAGCTGGAGTAATTTTTGGCAGTGTATAAAAACATAATTAGTGCTAAAATCAAAAACCACTGAAATGTTTTAGTTGTCAGCTAGCCTCTCCAAAGCTAATGTTATTTAAAATATATATGTACAAGTTTAAATTCATTTTCAGGTATTACATCTTCTATTTCTGTTCTCTGTAACAGCGAATCATTGAAATATGATTGTTAGCATCTCCACTAATGACTAAAATATGATGTTTTTTGCTGCTGTTTGTCTCAGTTTGTGGTTGAGTTACGTTTCTTAGTAGTTTAGCTACCTGCTAATGTATTTAATGATAGTAAACTAGTACTGTTTAATATTACAGTATTAGTTTGTCATGGAATAAGAAGATAAAAAACATGAAAATATTTTAAATGGAGTTATTGCTACTGTCTTTATACAAATTAGCTATTTAATCTTATATCTTTGGTCAAGCTGACGCACTGTTTTCACACATCTCTGCAAGGGAGCTTAAAATAAACTTGTCAGTTTTACTTCTAAGCTTGTGCTGCCAAGTTTCAAGCACTGAAATGCATCTTACTTTCTTCAGGTGTGTGGGAGATCGACCCTCGTGATCTAACATTCATCAAAGAGCTGGGAAATGGCCAGTTTGGAGTGGTGAAGTATGGAAAGTGGCAGGGCCAGCATGATGTGGCCATTAAGATGATTAAAGAGGGCTCCATGTCTGAGGATGATTTCATAGAAGAAGCCAAAATCATGATGTAAGGTTTCAGAACTTATGTGTCAAATGAGGAAAGCTATACTACATAAATGCTTTGGAAAAAAAAGCCTAAACTTTCTTCTAATTTTGCTCAAACAAGGAAGCTACGCCATGAGAATTTGGTGCAGCTGTACGGCGTCTGCACCAAACAAAGACCTATTTATATTGTGACTGAGTTCCTTGCAAATGGCTGCCTTCTGACATACCTAAAAGAAGGCCTGAAGCAGCACCCAACAACCGTCCAACTTCTTGAGATGTGTAAAGACGTTTCAGAGGGCATGGCATATCTTGAAGCACAGCAGTACATCCACAGAGACCTGGTGAGCGACAAGGACGTTCTATTAATAAACAGTAGCAAAACCTCTCAGTCAGTTCCAATTAGGGACAGGATAACCTGTGGTTTGGTATTACATGATAAGGCTAGAAGTTTAATGATTTTGCTCGATCCACAATGTGTTGTTTGTTTTATCTTTAGGCTGCCAGGAACTGTCTAGTAGATGCTAATGGTACAGTGAAAGTGACTGACTTTGGTCTGTCAAGGTAAAGCGTTTAATGTGTAACAAAATGAAAAAAACCAAAATGAAACAGGCATGTGAGTGTACAATGTGGTGTTAAAAATCCTTTTCCTCCTAGATATGTTTTGGATGATGAGTACACAAGCTCAGCAGGCTCAAAGTTCCCAGTTCGCTGGTCACCTCCAGAAGTACTGCTTTACTGCAAATTCAGCAGCAAGTCTGACATCTGGGCCTACGGTGAGAAGTCACAGCTGTTCATTTCTTCTTATTGACTGCCAGTGAAATTACAAGTGTGGTGGTTTTAAACTTTAAAAAGTGAACTTTACCATCTGTTTATACAATTTGCAAACTTTATCCATGGACTTTGTGTCTGATTATGGCAGTATCTGGTGCAGTGTTTGCATAAAACATTGAGGCCTTTATGCTAGTTTTCTATCTGAAACCACAGACAAAAAATGTCTGAAAACTGTCAGGTACTAAGCAGACAACAAACTTTAGTGGACATTCAGAAAGCCTGGAAAGAGGTGACATATGATAATGAATCAAGACTTTGGTACAGCTTTGTTTCTGAATGGTTTAGACTCTAAATACCTCATTTTTTGTTCTTTATCAGGCGTTTTAATGTGGGAGGTGTACACTCTGGGGAAGCTTCCATATGAACGCCTCAACAACACGGAGATAGTGGATCAGGTGTCCCGAGGCCTGCGCCTTTTCCGTCCTCAGCTGGCCAATGAGAAGGTCTACAGCATCATGACAAGCTGTTGGTCTGATGTAAGCTCTTTTCCTCTCACACACTGAGCCTAAGAAAATACTGAAATAAAAAAAAAGGTTAACAATCAATATTTGCCTTTGTTTTACAGAAAGCAGATGAGAGACCCACCTTTCAGGAGCTGGCACTGAATGTTCAGGATTTGCTGTATGAACTCCAATAGACCTGAGAATAATTTATGTAACACAAAAAACCTCTCTGATCCCCAGAGAAAAGCTCCTCATGGATCCCTGAAGACAAAGCATCGTTAATACAATTGAAACCGTGAATGTGGGGAGTGAGCAGCATTTTAAGGCTTATCTAGAATGTGAATAGGTTTAATGCAAATGTCACTTTTAGTCACTAGCTTTCTCATCACATTAATAAAAATGCAGTCCTATGAATCATATTTAGAATTTTTTTATATATATTATACTGAAGGTTGCTCAATTAAAACATGATATTTTTGTTTCTTGTACTCTGTGAAATCATTGCAAACACCTTTGTATGTGAAAATAAGCTTTGTAAGCTAATATGTGTTGCACAAATAAACACCAAGTAAGAAGGGCTTGCAAATGTATGAGATACAAATATCAACAGTTTTTAGTTTATAGTTTATTTGCACAAGCATTTTTAAACAAAGCAGATGGTAGTTATTTTTTTAAAAAAGCATAGAAAAATATCTGGAAGCATTACTGAACTTTAAAAAAAAATCCTCATTTACCCATCCGTTGCTTTCCCCCAACAAAACTAATAAAATACCACAAAAAGCATAAACATTAAAATACTATATAATAAATAGGATAATTAATACATATTTTGTGTTTCTTAAACAAAGACAGACTTTATATATACCAAGTCTCCCCCAACTCATTTTTATAGCATTATCATGTTCAATATTTTATATATTAATCTAATACATAGCTTGTAAAATATAAGTAATTACGTGACTTATATTTTGAAAAATTCATGCAAAGTACAAGTTAGATGAACGTAAACATATAAATACATGAAATGCAGGTCTGATGTATGCAGCAAGGCCGTCTTACATTTCATAACAGTTTGTTTTTAGAGGTATGAGTGGACAGGTGTGGATGAGACATTTTTATTGGAGAGTTTCATCAAGCTTTAAAATTTTTGTGTCAATTTAAAAAAAACATTAAACAGTCAGAGGTGGACAGAGTCACCAAAAATTGTAATTCAATAAGAGCAGCACTACTTTGAATATCTTTACTCAAGTAAAAGTCAAAAGTAGCTGTCCAAGAAATTACTCAAGAAAGAGTAAAACAATATTCTGTAAAAGGTTACTCATTTACTGAGTAACTGATCATAACATCTCATGTAATATAAAATAATGTCATCAGACAAACAGAAAAATATAAAGATATAAAGCTAAAGTAAAAGATGGAAACACTTTCTAAATCAGTTTATTTCAAAACAGAACATATGAAATTAATACTCACAGTATTAAGTTAGTATTAACACAATGTTCTATTTTACCCTGTTAGGATAAAGTAAAGTGAAAGTAAAAACACTGCATTAAAACCACTCCTTTAAAAAAAATGTTTTTTACTCAAGCAAATGAAGCAAATTACTATCCACACGTGGTTGCAATTTCAGGCTAATAAAGACTAATAAAAATGTGCCGAACGTCTTTTTTTAGAAATATAATATAATATAATATAATATAATATAATATAATATAATATAATATAATATAATATAATTTGGGGGAAAAAATTGTCAATTTCTCATGAAGTTACGCATACGTGACCTTCTGTTACACAAACGCGCTTCGTGATTGGCTGAACGACTTCCGGCTTCCTGTTGTTCATTCCCACACGTGAAGGTCAGCAAAAAACAGCCTTCTCGCGTTTATAATTAGAATAAATATCGGAACTTCGACGTTTTATAGCAGATATGGACGGCCAAGGAGCTTCAGCGGACCCTCAGCTTCAACATTTCATCGAAATCGAGTCTCAGAAACAGAGATTTCAGCAGCTGGTGCATCAAATGACTGAGGTTTGCTGGGTAAGAGACGAGCACAGTCCAGCATGTTGATTTTCTATCAATTTCTTTACGACAGGGACTTGTGCAGTTGGAGCAGCTATAGACAGATTACATGTTGTGCTTGTTGTAAACATCCAATAATTTCCTAAAGTAAATGCTGCTTCCTAATAAACTGATGGCTGAACATATTGTTCATTATAGACATACGGGAAACTTAGACGCCGCTTCTCAGCTTAGTTTTATCTTCACATATTTACTTTCCGTCTGCGCTGAATGGACCTTAATTAAAGAGAATGGTTATATTTATCTTCCCACTGTAAAATAAAAATAGGCTAATAACTTGGCTGAGTAAGAACAAGAAAAACAGCGTAAATACAAAACTCTTGAATTTAATTTTTTATTTGTTGCTGGGTACCTTTTTAGCATAATATAAAACGTTTTGCATACAAATCACAAAATGGGGTTTTCTTGGCACATGCTGCAGGTACAATAAAAGGAGTATAAAACACCGCTGGACCTAAAAGCTTGTTTCAAACGTCACATTACGTCACTCACAACCAATGCCACGTGCTGTTTCAACAGTTAAGCTTCAATTCAACTCAGAAATACTTAATAATACCAAAGGGAAATTAAATGTTGAAACTCATATCATCCAAGGTTCCTTAAAGCGTTTTAGAGACTGATGTCTGTGGTTAGAAAGGATCTCCTGTAGCAAGCTGTGTTACAGCGTATCTAAAGAAGCTTCTGACTGATGACACTGTGCTGTTGTTGCCCAAAATTTTCTTGATTTTATAAATAATCGATCTTTGAGACACTTTTATAAGATACAATTTAGTATCTTATGTTTATGAGGCTTTTAATGGAGTTTCTGCATTTTGTTGTTGTGTGAAAACTGTTGATGCAGCCAGCCAGGTCTATGTTACATGAGACTTGTTTGGTTTGTAATTTTGTGTATAAAATTATTTAAGCAATATTTAGAAAAATACTAATACCATAGAAATCTTAATACTAACTTACAAATGCATAAGAGACAGTTTTTTTTATTGATCGTTTTGCTGCACATTTTCACCCTCTAATTGATTTATTTTATTATTGCCATTCAGTATTGTTACCTCCTACATAATAGCCACATTATTCAGATATTACCCAGATTTATCACGGTGGTCTGAAGGGTAAAACACCACTAATAATATCTACCCAAACTTTAAAAAACAACAAAAACACTTAATTTATGCTCTTTTAACAATCTATCTCACTGATGAGGACCACAAACTCATCTAAAACCTTGTACGTTGTACTCGGGATTATCAGAGGATAAGGAAAGTGAACAGCATTATTGGCTTTCCTTTAAGCATCTTAAGCTGGGACTTCCACTGTCCTGACAAGTTTTTACACCAACAGACTGGTGTTTGTTTTACAATTTAAAAACCGGGGATCAACTGAACCTGCTGCGAGATTAGAGACTACAGGATTTATCAACTAAAGCCAATTTAGCGCATCAAGCTCTCATGGAAACTTGTGAGGGCGACAGCATTCTTAGTATCCAGACAGGCTATATTTCTGTTCCACTTTTAGCAGTGACTTTTAATGTTGTTCTTAATCTACAAATATTCCTGTCTTGACAGATGTTTGAATGAGACTACAAATAAACATTGAATTTTTGATAAATTTTTTCTGTGGAAAATATTCTATTCAGAACTCGCAATTCTTTAAATTAGGTCAGATTTTTATTTTTATTGAATAAATTCATGAATTTCTTGGTTTATTTCAAAAAGGCCTTTCATTTTTTTTTACTGTATTTCAGTGTTAAATATCCTAGTGTCTCTTTGTTTTTTTTATTACTGTGTGTTTGTTATTCAGTGATAGCATTATACTCAGTGCATTTGTGCTCATGAAGTTGTGTAGTTTGTTTTTACTTCTAAACTTGTTTGCGGTTATTTTACGTACTGGACTGCGTCCACATCCGCCTCAAAACATTCAATGAATGAGGTCGAGTCGGTTTCCCTCACAAACTACAGACTCTAGTCTTCACACTAACTGAATTTAGTGCAGACTGGCCACAACAAGTTTACTTCTCACTGAGATGTGTTGTAATTACACCTGTAGGCCTCTGGGTGGCAGTGTAAAAAAATAAGTTTCATCTGGACCATTTTTTGTTTTTCTGTTTCTGTTCTTTTAAAATATTGAGCTAAATTGTCCTCCAGAAATATTTTTTTATTCACACTAAAATAGTTCTGTTGTTGTAATAGAATCAAATATCTGTGAAGAACAAATATTTTTATTGCATTCTTTTTTCTGTGTACAAGTATTAATATTTGAGTTTTAGTTTATTTTTAGTAATCATCTGGATCTGAAATGTAATTTAACATGCATTGTTGCAATTTTGTAGTAGTGCATATGTTCATATAAAACTGATCAAATCTTTTGCAGTTTATCAAACTAATGTAGGTGCAAAAGCTTTTGAATATGTGACAATTTATTGCTCATTAGACTGTTTTGTGCTTGTACTTAAATTATAAAAAAAAAAAAATCTATTCATAAACATGACTCTGACACCACAAGTGGCTCTTTAGACTATCAGTATCAGTAATGTTTTTTTGGACTGTTTTTCTTACCAAGTTGGAACCTTTGTGCTTTTTCTAAATATGTATCCTTCCACTTTTTGTGAATGTTTCATTTTTTTTCTCTCTTTCAGAAATAGAATAGAAGTAAAATAACATTCTGTACAAATGACAACACATTAGATACTTATCAAAGATTACAAGCTATTTTTTCATGGAAGGTCTTGTAACATTTGCAGCTACAAAAGTTTATTTTTGCTAAACTGAAGGCTTTACAGGGGAGATCCCTGGCTTAACCAGTGTGTGCATGCATCCTGTCTCTTTAATCTAAAGTAGGCTTTCCTGCAGAAGAATATAGTAGAGTGAAGGATTTTCCTCTGTTTGACGTGGATCGGTCTCGAAAATGTTTCTTCTAATAGTTTATGTCTGTGTCTTTAGGAGAAATGCATGGATAAACCGGGACCCAAGCTGGATTCCAGGTCTGAAATCTGTTTCGTTAACTGTGTGGAGCGATTTATAGACACAAGCCAGTTCATCCTGAACAGACTGGAACAGACTCAGAAGAGCAAGGGAGGATTCTCTGAGACAATGTTGGACTAAAAACTGTAACTGGAAGTTTGATAGAAAAAAAAAAAGTTAAAAAAAAAATAAAAAGGACCCATTTTCTGCACTGACTGGGAACCCTGTTTGGTCCCGACTCAGCTGTCTGTACAGTAAGCTGAAGAAGAGTCCAGTCAGCTGGGAAACAGAACCACAACAAGTGTTACCTTGGAAACAAGTGCCTGACATCTAAACCATGTACAGACCTGGGTAAAAGTTTAGGGTTGTGTTTTGTGACTACAGGAAGACGAGCGTTGCAAAATATTGAGATGGTGGTTTGTTGCTGACTCTGTCAGCTTTTTGAATTCATGTAAGTGGAAAGTTCAGACTGTGAAGTTTGATTATGAGGAGATGTTTTTCAGATACATGGACCAAAAATCAATGTCGGTAAAATCACCCTGCAACCTCTTGACTGAAGATCAGTGTTCAACAGACTGGACTGTAAATATGCAATAAACAAAATGCCAAATAAGTGTGTGCATCCTTTTTAAAATGCTTGTGCATTTGCACAAGCATTTGTAGCTGCACACTCTTTCTAAATTCCCTGACTTTTGTGATGTAGAAAGAGATCATTTCAAAGCTAATCTCCGTCTGGTAAAGCCATGTTTTTGTTGATTTGTCTTTAGGCGATTTAAAAAAAAAATGCTAAAAGATGAAGTTCCTCTTCCATCTTCCACTTTTTACTGAAGCCTGAAGGTTTTGTGTCAACACCAGATATTTGAAACTCTACTTATTTTCTGCTAGTTCCACTCCCAAAGAATGATGCTGCCACCACCATGCTTCACTGTGGGTTTTGGTAATGTGCAACAAACCCATTTGTTGGACCAACTTTAGTATCTTACTATAACATATTTTCTCACTTGCTTTTTTTGGGAATTTTGAGTATTTTGTAAAAGTGTGCGAGATGTCTTTTTGGTTTGATATTTATCTTTATTCAAAAAGGGTTTTGTCTTACCACCCAATCACATGGAAAACAGTGATTACCAGAAATTTCTACAACCTGTTAAATGTTGCTTCTGACCAGTTTTCTTCTTGATGTCATTGTTTTACATAATTAATGAAATGTGAGAGAGAGTTGTGAAATAATTTATTTTTTTTTTACATCAAAAAACTTCTTACATCCACAGTAAGCTCTTTGTTTTAATGAGACGTTACATTAAAATTAAATATACACCTTGGCACATATTACAGTCTTTGGTTTAGATTTTGAACATAATGCTGAGGTAATACTGTAGCTCACTAATAGTTTTAAGGGCAAACATTTGCTCCACTAAGTCTTAATTTTCTAATTACAGTAAAAAGTGCTAAACTATGTACCGTGAATAAAACAAGTATTGAACACATCACAATAACTTGTTTTGGTTTCTATGTATGGATTACTTGGGTTGCTACCAAAAAATGGTGAAAATTACATGTCAATAGCATCTTCAGAAATATGCTTACTATGAAAAATTGTGATGTGTTCAATGTTTTACCTTCTGTATGTTGAAGCTTTCATTAGCAAAACAAACACTTAAAATAAAAACAGAAATATCAAAGACAGCAGTGAACAAAAATAAATTATGGTAAGAATATTTTGTCCCAAAGTAAATGTGTGTAATGAGATCCATTACGGAGATGGCAATGCTAAGGTAAAAAAAGCAAATGTCCTCATCCAGTGGCTGCTTTGCTTGAAAAAAAATTGTAAAAGTTTGAGAGGTAAGGATGAGTTTACTGGTGCTTATTTTTTTTTTTATTCATGAGGCTCTGTTCTAGTCACCACCTCTGGCTGACAACTTTCTGTCATTATCTGCTTGCAAGTCATCATCAGGAAGAGCCATGTAAGGCTGCTGGCCTCCAACGAACCAATAAGGGCTTTTCCTCAGGTACAAAGGGAGGGAGTCCACACTAAACGTAATGTCCTTAAAGGCATGAAGGAGAAAAATCCCTAAAATGATGGTGAGGAAGCCGCTGATTGTCCCCACTATACCATCAACGGTCATTTTTAACCACTCCTTGAATAAGATGGCTGAGCAAGCCATGACGGACGTGGTGAAGAAGACGTAGTAAATCGGCGTGACAATGGAGGTGTTGTAGATGTCGAGCGCTTTGTTCAGGTAGCTGATCTGAATGGTGACGCAGATCGCCAGGCAGACGAGCAAGGCCCAGAACAGGGGGTTCTTCAGCACCGCCGTCCCTGAAAACAGCTCTTTGATGCCGATGCCCAGACCCTTGACACAAGAGACGGAGAGGGAGCCAATCACAGAGCAGATCAGGATGTAGACCAGGACGTTCTTCTGTCCGAAGCGAGGAGCCACGGCAAAGATCAGGACCAGGCTACTTCCAACAACGCACACGGCAAACACGATGAAACCTGGTGGGAATGTTTCAGAGGGAACGTTAGAAAAAAGATACAGAGACAAAGATCCTCTCATGGCTAATGTCTGCTTGTCAAGCAGATCCAAAATGAGGTACTTGGGTAATCTGATCACAGATCAAAAAGCATACATTTTTAGGTAAGCCTGTCGCAATAAGTATTAAATCAATCACATGATAAATTAAAACGAGCTTGATCATTTCTATTTACAAGATTGTATTTCTTGTGGGGGTTTTTTCTACCTCACTGAATGATAAAAGTCTTCAGTCTGGTGCTTCGGTCTCTTTTGTTGCAATTTTGTTTACAGAGATTTCAGTGTCCATTTTATTTGTTATTATTTTTGCGTATTTAAAATGTCTTCCACTTACAATGTTAAATGGTCGTTACAAATTAAAGTTTATTCGTCTTTGAGAGGATGTGCTTGCATTGCTATGCCATTACTATTATATTACTTGAAAATTGTTTCAAAACAATAATATCATTTATGGCAATAATCTCTGGGACAATTTATTAAAATTTGTTATCGTGACATTTAGCTATTGAGTATGGAAAGTAGCATATTTAGGCCCAACTTGAAGTAACTGGTCCCTAGTTGGCATCAAAGTGCAAATCACAAGCTTTGTGTAATATAAGCATCAAGAGGTATTTGTGGTAAATGTACAACACCTTAGCTGTGTGGTGATTTGTGGCCAATTTGCAAAAAAGTCTACAAGTTGTTACAAAATTCCACAGTCACAGATAAAGACATGAGGCTACCTGGGTCCTTCAGTTTCTCAGCCATGGCGCTGAGCGAGGCAACTTCCTCTTCTTGCGGCGCATGGATCACCATGACCGTGGAGCCCAAGATGGAAAGCAGGCAACCAATCTTCCCGTGAATATTCAGCCGCTCATTTAGAAAGTACGACGAGAGCACAGCACTGGGAAAGTTATGGTGTTGTTAGTGAAACTTTTGCACAAATATTTCAAAGCATTTTTTATGAAATACAAAATAAAATGAACAAATATTCTATTAGTTTTTCTCAGGTTTAGGTAAAGGTCAGGAGGTAAATTTTTAATCATCTGCTCATATTCCTTTTACAGATGTATGGAGGGCTGATCCTGCAAAAACTGTCAATAAATAAGTGGAAAACTAAACTGTAAAACAAAGAGAGAAAATAAATATTTATTTTCATGAGGATAAATATATGATTTAATAAAAATGTAAAATAAATAAATATATTTGCAAATAATTGCAATTATTAATTTCTGCATTTTTTTATTTTCTGTTTGGTTTCCTCATTTATTTATTTACAAATTTATAGATATTTCCAATTTTGGCAGGATCAGTTCTCCATATGGAAATAGTTAGACCATTTGAACTGAAACACACACAAAAAAAGTTGCAGATAACTATAAAATGGAAGCGCATGATTTATGGTTTTCAAACTGCTCTACAAATACAAATCTGAAAAGTGTGGCAGGAATCTTTTTAAGCCCCCTTTACCTTGACAATTCTAAATAAAACCAACCAAAAACATAACCTAACTTTGAGTAATTTGAGAGATGGATACCTGACAAGTACGCTGAGCGCTCCGAGTGGAGTTACCAGTGTGGCAGGTGCAAACGCATATGCAGCGAAGTTGGCACCCTCTCCTACTCCCACTACAACACATCAGATACACCATTAGATTGTCAGCTTAAATTCTGAGAAATTACAATTCCTTCAACCCACATGTGTAAATGTGCTATTTAGGGGAATATGAATACCAGTAAGAAAAAAAAAACATAAAAACAAAACCACAACATTTCACAATGATGACATTGTTTCTGGTCGTAGCTGATTGGCAATACAACACATACACATAGTGGAGAAACATAGCTGTACCACAGTAAATCATCGTCTTACTTGAAATGAGCCCAGCCCACCACAGCCATTCTTTCAGATAAGCGTAGCCCCCCTGACCTGTAACATAAAAGCAGCAGTGTCATGGTACTGGTTGAAACATTCTTCATTTCAATAATAAAAAGTTTTAGTGGCAATTTATATAATGAAGTGAGAAGCAGTGGTGCACTAGAACACACCTAATCCACAGTGGGTGGATATTCTCACGCGTGTAATTTTGTCTTGTATAGAAAAATGTGAAAATGTATCAAAACAGTTTAAAATCTTAAATCAATACATGGTACCCTTAACTATTGTTGTCTACTAAATAAAATCCAAAATCTTGTATTTCGTTGGAAACTTTTGTTAATGAAATCCTCAGTAGGCACAATATTTATAACTGTTTAAACTGTACATGTATAGGAATGAACAAATAAAATTGGTATGTTAGCATTATTATATTATTAATACCCATTGGGCATTAAAAAAATTAACTAACATTTGGACCAAAAGCTCTTAATAAAACAAACATTTTTTTCTCCTTCTCTCAGAAATCAGACATTTTGTTGGAAATTCTGAATTATTTTTCTTCGAATTCATATCCCCTCCCTTTTTTCTTAGAATTATTAGACTTTAATGGGCCACATAAAACATAATTTAAATCCAACATGTTTCTCTAGAAGGTTTGTTCTCCTGGAGGAGCATTAAAGTCAGAAGTCTTCTTTTAACCAGTGGTCATAATCCTCTTCCGAGGTAAATTGTATCTCAGTTATAGTACATTTTAAGGATTTGTTTAATTATTTTAAGCACTTCGGCCTTTATCATGGACTGTCACTACCTGCTCGCGTTGAGCCCTTGCTGGCCAATCGCAGCAGGCCTTTCTTTTTCAAGATGAAACTTGACCCGATAAAAACACTGGAGCTCACAGCCAGAGAGAGACCGATGTAGAAGTCCAAACGGTTCACTTCCATCTGTAAAACCCCCCAAAATGCGAGTTACAACCGGATTAAAAAAAACAAACAAAAAAAAAAAACGAGTATGAAAGTCAAGCAGCAGATATCATGTGTGGATATCACATGATTAGATGACATCCCCCGACTAGTTTAACCAACTTTTATAACAAATTAAAGTCACTGTGCGATTTAAAAAAATAACCGTTTCTTACCACATTACATTGAAAACAGCATTGTCCAACCGAAGAAAGAAACTGTTAATAAAATGTTTTTACCTCGATTGTCGACTTGGCCTCATTTAGATGACAACAGGAAGTGGAGCACCCGATTGGTCGAGAAAGGTTGGGTGTCACCTCGCTACTTCCTGGTGTTTGCTTTGGAAACGAAAAGGCAAGTAACCTGTGTACGCAGCATTTCCAAGCTGGCGAAGCAAGCAGCGCACGCAATAAATAAAATTGGCACTGACTAAATTATTAAATAAATAAATAAATAATTTCAAGTACATTTATATATTTAGAGTTTAATGTAATCATTTATTAGCATATCCTCATAATTTTTATTATTAATTAAATTTATTTTTTATTTATTTTCAAATAATTTGAAAATAAAAAATAACATAATATTGGCAATATGAATATTATAACAAAAGCCTACTACGAGTTTCTAAACTTCAAGCTTAACTTCTAATTAACATTAAAAGGTTTAACAAAAATTTTAATTGTATAAAAATAAAATATAACTTTATACTAAACAACAGATATATCTTCTAAATATATTTTACAAAGTATTTTCTTTATTTTGCCAATAAAGTTATTGAAAAAAAATGTCAATAGGAATCCCGTAATCTGATTGGTGGTGCCGTCTTTTCAGCGTTCTGATTGGATGGCGGATTTTCGTCGATAGATACCGGAAGAAGCGCTAACCTTGAGCAGCAGGCTAAACACATGCACAGTACACTTATGCAAAGGTATTTTTAATGACTAAAGTCTATTTAACTGAAGCATTTCTCCACGACTCCCACATCTGTCACACCTGCCATGTAGGCTTCTTGTTCTTAGCCGCTTTCAGCTCTTCATTCCCTGGATTGAGTTTCCTCGTCTTGCTGGAGCCGTCTGAGATACAACGATGAAGTTTCCTTTTCATACAGTCGCCAGAGGCTGGAAGACTTTTCATAGATTTCAGCAAAAAGGAGTTTTATCAGAAGACCAGAGACTGTGGAGCTCAGCTTTGAAATGCAGTAGGAGCAGCAGTCAGTTGTGCAAAGAAAAGTGTTTCTACATAACAACCCCGATCTTCTATGTAAATGCTGCTCCTCATCTGGGCCACCTTTACTCAGCCATGATTGCTGACTGCCTACACAGGTGGAAACTCCTGCAGGGATTTGAGTCAAGATTTGCCACAGGTAAACCCTACATCCTCAAAAAGTCAAAGTATTTGACTCAGATTGAATGCGATAAACCAGCACAAAGTAGTGCAAAGTTGGGGATTGAAAAAAACATGACACACGACACAAGTTTCAAACTTACTTATAAAAATCTGAAAAATGCTGTATAAAAGCTTTTCGTAGAATCAGCTTCTACTGTAATTACATCTGCAGCTTTTCATAGAACATATCTGCTTTGGAGCATCCAAAGTGTTATCATTAGTCTCCCGACTGATTTTCATTATTTTTATGAAAAAGTTAAAAGCCCTATTTGACACATAAGACAAATCGTACGAGTTTCTTTATATAGAGGACTGATCCTGCCAAAATTGAAAATTAAATATAAAATAAGGAAATAAAATATTGGATAAATTAGAGGAAATATAACTAAATAAATGAGGAAATTAAATAGAAAATAAATGAGAAAAATTCTGAAGATGTATGTGAGGAAGTTTAAAATAAATACAGAAAAGTCTAAATATGAGGAAATAAAATTTTAAATTAACATATTTGCAAATGTTATTTATTTACACATTTTATTTTCAATCTGATTCCCTGTATTTGCTGTTTTATTTCTTCATAGTCAGTATTAGCTCTCCATATTTTGTTACACTGCAGATTTAATGATTAATATAATAAAACCAATGTATATTTTTAAATCACAGGAACAGATGAGCATGGCCTGAAAATCCAACAAGCGGCTGAAGCTGCAGGGAAAGATCCTCTGACTTTCTGTACTGAAGTGTCCCAGCGTTTTGAAACTCTCTTCAGCAACTGCAGCGTGTCCTTCACCGACTACATCAGAACCACAGAGCAGAGACACCGTCGGGCCGTGGAGCATTTCTGGTCAGTGCTCTGGAACAAAGGGCTTATCTACAAAGGAAGCTATGAGGGCTGGTACTCCACACAAGATGAAAGCTTCCTCATGCCATCGCAGGTCAGCGATGCTCTGGACCCATCGGGGAAGGAGGTCAAAGTGTCACTCGAGAGTGGACATAAGGTAAATGGAAATGTGAATGTGGGGGGCTCGTGCTGCCAACATTAACAAATAAATAAATGTGAAAATAAAATTGTAAATTATATTAAAAGAAATTAAATTGAAAATAAATTTGGGAATATGTTGGAATTACCTATTTACACTTTTTGTTCAACTTTATTTATTTACAGTTTTACTTATTAATTTCCTCAATTATTTATCAATTTTTTTATTAATTTATTTCCTCATTTATTCATTGCCAATTTTGACAAGATCAGTTTTCTATACTAGTACTCCATTACTGAGGTTTTATAAATTACATCACTGCTTTCCAGGTGGAGTGGATGAAAGAGGAGAACTATATGTTCCGTCTATCCTCGTTTCGATCTCTCCTCCTCGACTGGCTGGTGAAAAATCCCAGTGCCGTCCAGCCGGAGCGCTTCCATCAGGCCGTTCTGCAGTGGCTGCAGGAAGACCTTCCCGACCTCTCCGTGTCCCGCCAGAGGAGCCGTCTTCAGTGGGGCATACCGGTCCCAGGAGATCCCGAACAAACCATCTACGTATGGCTGGACGCTCTGGTGAATTACCTCACGGTTGTCGGTTACCCCGAGAAACACGAGCGGTGGTGGCACGTTGCCCACCACGTTATAGGAAAGGACATCCTGAAGTTCCACGCCATCTACTGGCCTGCTTTCCTTCTGGGAGCGGGGCTGCCTCTGCCGCAGGTCATCCACGTTCACTCGCACTGGACTGTGGGAGGGAAGAAGATGTCGAAAAGTTTGGGTAACGTTGTGGATCCTTTTGAGCACTCTCAGATGTTTACAAATGACGGCATGAGGTACTTCCTGTTGCGTCAGGGCGTGCCAGACACAGACTGCGACTACACTCACGACAAAGTGCTAAAACTTCTCAATGCGGAGCTCGCAGACTCTTTAGGTGGTCTGCTGAACCGCTGCACAGCTCCAGCCCTCAACCCAGCTCAGGTCTATCCTGCTTTCTGCAGTCATTCCTTCCCCAGAGACCGGCGTGGCAGAGCGGTGGAGGAAGATTATCACATGGTGGAAACTGTAAGAAGTCTGTCCACTGTGGTAGAGAAGCACTACGAGAGCATGCAGGTGTATAAAGCTTTGGAAGCCATCAGCGCATGTGTGAGACAGACTAACGGTTTTATTCAGCGTCACACACCTTGGAAACTGGACAGGAGGGACAGCAAAGATGGCCGCTGGTTAGACACAATCATCCACTTGACTCTCGAATGCTTGAGGGTTTATGGGACTCTCCTCCAGCCGGTGGTGCCGGAGATTTCCGACAGGCTGCTAACTAGACTCGGTGTGCAGTCACAAGAGAGAAGCTGGAAAGATCTGGATTTTTTGGGGAGATATTTTGGAACGGACTGTTCGTTTGAAGGGAGGCCATTGGGGTCAAACTGTGGGTTGCTTTTTAGCAGACTGGAAACTCAGAGTGGAGATAAACAAAAAACAATGAAAAGTAAAAAACCTGCACAGTAGAGGTGACTGATTTCATGCAGTATTTTCATTTTAGCTGATATCAAATAACCTTGGAACACAAAAATATATGTTCAAGCTGTCTGTTACAATAAAATATCCTGACTTAAACTACAACATTGTCGGAACCTTTTTCTGCTTTACATGTTAAACTATTTATGGCAATATAAAAGGTATAGTAAAAGGTGAATCTCAAAATTAGTGACAGCAAAAAAGTATATAAAATACAGAGTGAAATGTATCTCAAGAGCTTATTAGTGTGAATGCTGAGAGCATTCACCCTCTTGAGTTCCTCCACTATTTTCCATACACTTTATACCACTTAACTACTTCTACATATTCTGTTATTTCAACTATTCAACTTTGAAAATATTCTGTTCATTCAGGACATTACAGCCATGTCTTTTGCTATTGATATCTTCTGCTGTTTATAAAATGTTCAGCTTTCTGTGATCATCTTGGGCCCCATTGAAATTAATGGAACATCCTAATAAAACCAACTTTTTCACAGCTAAATACTTTACACACATACTTTCATCTACAAACACCATTCAGACTTTAAATTGTATACTTCAACTACACTTGTTTATTTAAATGTCTTATTTTACAGATTTCATAAAATTCCTCTTCAAGTTTTGGTTGCGTTATTCGTCTTCAGAAAAAAAGTGTTGGGGTTGGGGATCTAACCCTTCTAACCCTAAATGCAACCATAATTCAAACCTTAATGAGGGTTTTCAGCAATTTTCATCAAAAACATTCTGCTTATTCACACTGCATTTTCTTCAGAAAACTAATTGATAGTTTACAACAAATGAAAATCTGAATACAACATTCCTAAAACAGAAATAGCCTAACGTCCATGCATTGTACAGTACAAGCATTTGTTTTACAATGATAAGGTTTTTTTTTTTTGTCTATCCCACTTTTTCCTTCTACTAAACTTCCTATTAGTGGAAGCCATCTTGGAAACAGCACTCAAAAGAATGCAGCTCATTCTGTCTGGGGGACAGTTCTTTTCTCCAATGACTGTCCGCTGGACTCCAAGTCTTATATTGGTGCATAGGTCATAAAATTAACATTTTCAGAAACAATTTTGGGTTTTTCAATGATAAATCATCTAAATTAACACTTAAATGTGTCTTGCTGTGTGTAGTGAATTTTTACAAGCTTATTGAATTACTGTAATAAATAAGCTTTTTAACTCTATTTTTATTTCTGTAGATAAAATGCCTAAATTCTGTTTATGTATTTCAGGATTTTTATAAGATTTTAAAATGGTAAGAAGGTCTCCTACTTTAATAATAATAATGTTTGTCATTGTGCATCCTCTAGGACTGATCTCCTCCCCCCGAAAAAAGATGCTCTTTGACAGCCAACACAAGTACAAGACATAAAAACTGACATGATTTTTTAATGAGAAATACACAAAACTGGAAATGAAAATTGTACAAATTGAAATAAAATAAAAAAAAGCATTATTATTTTAATTGTTTTTTTTTTTTGTTTTTTTTTTTACACATAGGCTCCTTAGTCATTAAACATGTTATATCAGGTTCCCTCTTTTGAAAATTCATAATTTTACAACTGAAATCTTGCAGCCGGGGGTTTGGTTCATCATGATCATTTAATGGTCCTTCCCAGTCTTCACTTCCTGATTCTATCAATTGACTAACTTACAGAACAGGTCTTTGTTCAAACAACAAGAATTTACCCCCCCCTCCACCCCAAAAGACTATAGACGAGCATGATCAATAGTAGGAACTGGTGCTTTGTCCTGGCTGTGTATCTGAAACGAGAGAAAAACATTAGCCAAATGTTTGAAGTTCAGGAACTATGGAGGAGGATTAGGGTCACTGAGATTTTTTTTTTTTCCTACCGTTGCTGAAATGACGAGAAAAAAAAACAGATGTAATTGTGATACAAGTTATTTTTCTGGTTGAGACGCTGCATGTTTGGCCAATTATTCCCTCTGGTTTTGAAGGCTGTACAGCTGGAAGAATTTCTGCTCCTACTTTTTTTTTTTTTATTAACTTCTGAACTCTTAAGACTCGTAACCATAGAAACAAGGTATTGTTTTTGCAACTGGGTGCGTCCGATTAGCATCTCAAAAGCTCAAATGCTTTAAACTATGACCACAAATAGTTAAAAAGGAATGAAAAAGTGGAAAAAAGCATCAACAATGAAGTCAAAAAGACTATTTTAAAATGATTTTGGGATGAAAACATGCTTTGGCGTATATTTTATTCTCAAAATTTAAACTGAATTTTGACTTCTAACTTTATTCTGTGAAAGAAAGAAAGACTGTAGCTGTTTTTCTCCTACAGACCCTGATGCTCTTTCATAAACAGGGAAGAAAAACAATCACGGTGTCAGACGACGGTTTTGACTTACTTGAGAGTTGTTGCTGCAGCTGCCGGACCAGCGCTGCAGTCTGCTGCTGCTGTTGGGTCTGCTGCATACCCGGTCGAGGAAACTGCAACAGATGTGCACAAGTTTATCCGTCAGGCTGTTTGTTTTGCACATTTCATACTGCAAACACAGCTGGAAGACAGTGGATAATTGCAAACAAAACACTGCAAAAATGACTCCAAAACTCTCATTGTGTAATCAATCAAACTTATTTTAAATAATTCAAGAATAATAGTCTACATTTACGGTTTCAATTTATCATAGCTTAAGAACTAAACCTAAAGTTGTTGCTTTTAGGATGCATCAGATTCAAATGAAAAAGTATCTCTGACAACAGGAACTGCTTTTAATAAAATCAAATAAAAGTTTTATTTCACACTGAATGAAAACACCCAAGTGGAAAAAAAGACGAAAAATGCATCGTTAAAAAAAAAAAAAAAAAAAAAAAAAAAAAATTCACCCAGTTTTTAACCCCTTTTTGTTTTTTTTGGGAAAAATATTTGATTGAAAATATATGATTATTGGCGTACCTGGGAATCACCATCTGTTTATCTGATTATCTATGGGTTGTAGCGACCAAATTCACATCAGTGACAGGACTTAGGGCTGCAGGTTCTTTTTATAAGAGTTTGTAGTTCTGATTTTTTTTTTGGTAGAATTTGAGCCAAGCAAAGGACAACATTTCCACCAGCTCCCATTTCTGGTAGATTTGGTGGTGGTACGACTCGCCCTGTTTAGATTTTCAAGTTGTAAGGAACACCATCTGCACCAGCCACATGAAGTACCCAGCAGACCCATATATTTGGGTTTAGCAGGTATTGCTTCAGTCTTTGCCTGCCTTGGAATAAGTACATTTAGTTCACTGATGACCAGCTTATCACTCTTTGGGACTAAGGTCAGTTTTGAGGATAAACAAACAATGAAACAATGGTTGTACAGTGGATCCTCATGTCTTCATTGGGAATGACCCCAGCTTATGAAACATGCACATTTTGTCCATTATATGATCTTGCATCCATCTCCTGTTGCTGTTAGTCAATAATAAAGTAAAAAAAATTGGCTTTGATAATTATTTTGTAATCAATTGAATATCATCGCATTAGAATAATATTGTCTGAGCAAAAGGGCCCTAACTGCGCAATGTTGCCCTGAGGCAACAAACAAAAAAACACAGTTTTAGCATATAAATTATAAAAAAAATTGTCTTGAAATGATCTATAATGCTTCTTTACATACTCACAGATATGAAAATATTTTTAGTTAGAGTGACCCAAATTTAAACATGAAGAAAAGTGATGTATAACTTACAAGTAGGAGGCAAGGTGTAGCATGCACCTCCGCTTCATAAAAAGGACTGCTGCTCTTCTAAGTAAAAGGTCACATGAACCTCAATACCTCTTTTATTTGGACAAAAATATGTCTGGAGGTATTTTAAATCATTCCCCCCAAAAAATAAAATAAAGGAGCAACGTGAGCTACAGAAATGTGGTTTGTTGCCTGAGAGCAACGGTATGCCATAGAGGGTTAAAAAAGATTTTATGGTCTGAAAAATCATCAAATCATGAAATGGATACATAAATCCACCATTGTATCAACAGTAAAGTGTTTTTGTAGCTTTTCTATAGACGGGCATAATTATGGTGATCATGATTTATGTGGTGGTTTGGGTCATTAATCCTGCTGCCATCCCATAAAGAAAAAAGCCAAAGAGAAAGCTAAACAAATGAAAAAACAGTTTTAGGATTGCTTATTTGGCAGAGTCAGTAAGTGTGGGCTCCATATTATCCAGAGAATGCTTTATGGACCAATTTATTTTGTATTTAATCATTTTTTAAGCAAACTCAAGCTGTTTAGGTAATTAATTTATAGAGATTCAAATTTAGTAAATCAGATACAGGAAATTAAATGTGAGAAACCATAAAATGTCCACATTTCTCCAGCTTTTTAAAGACTGGACAGAAACACAGACCGTTTCACCCTCTGTCTGGTCTTACCATGGGCTGCTGAGGGGGCAGCGGCTGCATGCCCAGGCCCTGGTTTTGCGTCTGGCCAGGAGGGGGAACAGCCGACACCTGCTGCTGTTGCTGCTGAGGCACCTGCTGCTGCTGCTGAACCTGCTGAGGCTGAACCTGCTGCTGCGGTTGCTGCTGCTGCTGCTGCTGTTGTTGCTGCTGCTGCTGCTGCTGCTGCTGTTGCTGTTGTTGTTGTTGTTGCTGCTGCTGCTGTTGCTTGAAACAGAGTAGGACGAATGAGTCAGAAGGACTGTTTCCCACTCCATAAGTACACATTTAAACCTGCAGGTTAAATGTGCATGAGGGTATTGCTTGTATAAAAGCCAGGTCTGTGACATACTCTGAGTGCTTGGTGTCTGAGGAATGAATGCTGTTGCTGCTGTGCTGCTTGCTGCTGCTGTGCTGCTGCTTGTTGCTGTTCTGTCAGCATCTGATTGGGCCGAAGGTTTGTATACATCCCCTGCGCTCCCAACTGACCCAGGCCGTGCATGACAGAACCCTGTTGGATGGGCTGGTGGGGAAACCTGATGATTACAAGAAGAAAGAAGACACAGGTAGTGATGAATATAAATGTTCTGACTGGAAAACTGGCCAAATACAAAGAATAATCATCTTTACTTGCAGATTAAGTCATGAAATATAGTTTTTGAGCAGACAGCTTTTCTTTAGCAATAATATTGTAATACTTTGTGCTTCAGAACCACTGTAGAGTGTTGTTGGGCCACATTTTCCCACAGCAGATTGATTGAACTGCAGCCATAAGCCTGGAAGCTATCATCACAAACTTTATAAATAAGACTGACTCTCAAACTGATCATCTCACTTTATTGTTATTCATCATCTTTGGACCATATAGTTGCCAAATAGACCAAATAGTTCCAGGACATGGTCTATTGGCTGAACATTTTGATCCTTTTTTAATAAATTTTCATACATTGGAGAGACGTTTGTGCTTATTTTAATATATTTTTTACTGACTAGTGTTGAACTCATGAGGCTGACGTGTTTCACTAATGATTCCTGATCAATAAGTGGTGTCCTGACTTTTTTTTTTTATCTTAAAAGTAACTCAAACTCTGTTAATTTTGTCAAATATATATTACGAATTATAAGTATTGATAGCTGCTTTGATGCAATCCCCACGGCGCAACAGAGTTAATGTTTGATATTAGCAGTTATTAAGGAAGTAGATCAATGTGCATTGAGGTCTTTTTGAAAGCCATCACTGTCCAAAATTGTTTAATACCTGAAACAATATAATAAAAATATATATTTACTTTGTTATTTGGATATTCTGGTCTTACTGATACTCTAATAAAGCGGCGTGATACCAACCTGGGCGTGTTCTGCATATTGTGTGGATACCCTGGCGCCTGCTGGTGAACGTAACCGCTAGACCTCTGCTGCATCTGCCTCAGTGGCTCCACCACACCCGGGTTGGCTCCTGGATGAACGCCTGTGAAGTTCTGGGCTACATAGGAGGAGGGAGCTATACCGCCACCTTGAGTAGGATGCTGCATGCCCATGTGCGATCCATATGTGGTATAGCCCTGACAACATATAAATATAAAGCAAATTGTGACTCTGCAGATAATTCCAACAAATGGGAACTAAAAAAAAAAAAAAGCCACCAATCAGACGCACCTGTGATGGCTGCATTTGAGGATATGGTTGGTTCGGTGCCATCTGCCTCATCTGCGGCCCCATTGCATTTTGATTTTGCTAAGAGAAATGATGAGACGAATTAAAACATGAAAAGTCCAAAAATATGTATCGAGTTTGACAAAACCCAGAAATAGGCCTGAGCTGGTTACAGCATGAAGGTATTAAAATGATTCAAACAGGATTTTAAAAAAAAATAAAATAAAATTCTGCCACACTATTCCTGTGGTCTCTCTTTTTAATAACCGATTCAAGAGTAAAGCTGGTGTGAAATATCTTTGGCTTGCTTGATATAATAGGATTCAGTAGTAATACTTAAAATAAAATCACTGCTTTGTAAAAATATTTCTGGTTTTCTAGTTTCTAGACAGAGTACTTGAGATTGTTTTCCATTTTATTAAACATTTATTTTTGTTGATCAAACATGATCCACGTCCCTGTTACAAAGGGATTTACCATTGTATACACACTTTACTGTTATCACTACGTGTTGGATACACTGTGTATGTTAACGCAGATCAACAACAAGCCAAACTCAATTTTCATGAGCCAGGAAACCGAGCATCTTGCTCCTTTATTACGGTGTTCTTGACAGCTTACAATTCTTTACAAATGTTGTTTGAAAAGCTCAATGAAAGGGTTGAGTGAAACTACAAAAAATAAAACAGAAAACAAAATATGCATCAGCTCTTTATGTGAAATAAAAGCACCACATAAAACTGTTAGTGCCAGACAACATGGATAAGAGTAAACCTTAGCTGTTACTAATGATAAACAGTCGTTTTAGAGATATTTTCATATGTTAATTGGATCATTAGCAGGATTTACTATGCAAAGATTTCTCAATATGCGTTCTTGTCTGTACTTGTGAAACGTTATCAACAGCGGTCCAAGTACACATCCAGGCAAGAACGCTCAAAGTACCCGGATGTGTTCTTGCTCCGCCCATTTTATCAAGGATGCGTCGACGCATCTTTCTGCGGATTTGAACCAGCAAGATATCCCGCAATGCAATGCGCCACCAGCAGCGATAAATAGAGAAGGCGAGTGCATTAATGTATTGCGCTTTTACCACTACTAATTTGAAAAGTAATTTTATCCCTCTATGCATGGCGTTGCCCTCGGGCAACAAACCACATTTCCGTACCTCACGTTGCTCCTTTATTTTATTTTTTGGGGGGAATGATTTAATTTGTTTTTAGCCGAGAAAGTAGACCTCATAGCTTTATCTATAAAGCGGCCTTTAGCTCAAGGTTGATCCGATTTATGAACGCTAATTTCGGCCAGCCGTTCTCTACCTCCCTCCTCAAGCGCTGGACTGTCAACAAATTTCCGAACCAAACACTCCTGTCAAACAAATGTAAATAAATGCCTTGCCTTGTGACCAACTGATACAAAAAAAAATAATAATGTTTTTACATAAGACACACCAACTATCCTCTATCAAAATTTCAAGTCATATTCAATATTTTAAATCATTTTAATATTAAATATGTTTTCTTCAATAGCTTCCAAATCGTGTGCCTCATTGACTAAAAATCAATGTGAAATTGTTCTACTAGACTGGAGAGTTTAAGTAAACTAATTTTCTCCCATTTTAGATAGAATGATCAGAGAGAAAAAAAGCACGTCTCTAAGATTGGCATTTCATGTATGACAGTGAATTCTTATTTTTTATTGTTTTATGCAGGCAGCCCTTAAGGTGAGCAGACTACAGTTCCAGGTTTACATCCAGCTTCTCAAAAGCTCCCAAAGATTAACTGCATTCCCGTCTCCTGCCATTATCCTCTTCACTGTCTCCTCATCTTCTTGACATCACCAAGAACGTCCTGTTCCAATCGTTGAACAAGCGTACTGCGTCCTTGTAAACTCGCTAAGAAAAGACTTTCAACTGTTCTTGTCGTTATGAAGTTGCTTACTTGAGAAACGGTCCTTGGGATAAGGCTAATCCCTGGGACAAACGCATTCACAAAACGATCTCTAAATAAGTTCTTGTAAAACATATAATTTCAAACAGAAAAGAGATTAGACTTACATCCATTGATTTCGAATGTGTAAGTAAAGATGTAGGCCACAGAAGGCGAAGTTTTTACATGGATAAGCAGGTTTTCTCTGTAAAAAGTTTTCTCAACTGACTAATGCGTCTGCTACCCATAATGCATTGCGACCTCAGAGTTTTCCTTCAAAATAAAATACAGATAAACCAATACTAACTTATAGAAGTATTTAAACGCAATGATCATCTTTTTAACATGAATTATTACAGATCAATATGAACTATTTTTTAACTTTTAGCCCTGGGTAGAACATATACATATAAATAACAGTTAATTGTCTGTTTTTAATAAATTGCACTGTTTGCTTTGTTTGATTTGTAATAGAGTAAGAACACCCCATTAGCTATTAAAACAGTAAAAACACAACACTTATTTAAATAAATAGAAAAATTTCTTTCACTAGTTTTGCTTGACCCATATGTGACTGAAATGAGTTGCTGGTAGGCATTTATTGCATTTATTACAATACATTTTGTTCTCGTGATAAATTCCAATTGATGTTTAAAAAAATATAGCTGTCCATATTAATGGGATTGTTAGGTTTACTATTTTCGCCGCTGTTTGTTCAATAAAAGTATCAATAAATACAAATAAATTTGAAAATATGACCAGACGTCTTTATATGATTGGTGTCCTAAAAAAGCAAATTACAAACTGAAATGTTTTTCAAGAGCAGTATTTGTGTTTATGGGGCTATTATTGCTGTGCCATGCAGTCACAACCATACAGTTACCCGAAAAAGAAACAAATAGTTCTTATTGTCACTTTTCTCAATAGTACCACAAAATATCGTAATAAGCCTTTAAGTCAATGATACTGGATCTGGCTAACAGGACTGACTCACCAGTCGGACCACTAACTGCTGCCGTAGGTTACTCTGAGGCATGCTAGGTTGAGGCTTGTAAGACATTGGGTAGAGCTTGTCCATGGGTGGGTAGTTGGGTCGAGTGGTTATCATCTTGGGCATCTGTGTGTTGCGGTTTGGCCTGTATGGGGGCTCCAAACCTGGACCTCCTGTATGAAACAAAGGGCAGAGATGTCAGAGGATGTTGAGTGTGTTGCGGTTTCAGAGGGGGAGGATTGCTGCTGAGAGCCAGAACAGGACGTACGATTGGGATGAAAGTATTCTGTGGGCTGACCTGGAGGCAGGGGCTGATTCTGGGGGAAAACGCCCATGGGCTGCTGACCGTAGGGAATCCGATTATACAGGTTGGTCTGCACAGTCTCTGTTGGCACGTTGTGGACGTAGGTCATGTTGGCCTGTGTGCGGTTCAAAAACTCCTACAAAAGGAAAATAAAACAGTTATATTTAGAAATCATAGCATCAAAATCATCCAGAAGTATATTTAAGCTTCAGAGATCACTGACTTCTCCCTTGGTTGAAGTCTTCTTCTTCTTCGGTTTCTTCTTGCTGGACTCCGAGGCGACAGCAGCTACGCTCTTGTCCGCTTTCACAACCTCCATCATCTTCTTCTCCGGCTCCTGGGAGATGGGCGTCAGAGGCTCCTCCTCCTCGGGGGGAAGGGGAAGCGGCTCCAGGTAGTAGCTGCGCGGCTTGGGCTTCAGGTGGGTGTGATAGAGCAGGAAGCGCTGCTGCTCTTCAAACTTGGCGATCTTGCGGTCCACGCGCACCGTTCCGAACCATCCCCAGGAGAGCGGCGCCGAGTGCTTCAGACCCTCAAACACGTCCCATGGAGAAATCTTCTGCTTGGTTGAGACTTGAAGACCCTGAGCCAATCAGAGAACGGCTTCAATAAATAAGAAATGTGCCTTTAAGGTATTCAGTTACATGGGTTTAAGCAAAGCACAAGACAGAAAGAAAGAACTCAGAACATAAAAAAAGGAAAGAAACAATAACCCAAGAGAGGAAGGATTGGCTTAAGGAAGGGAGGGAAGGAGCAAAAGAGTTGGGAAGGAAGAACAACATGGAGAGAATTTGAAAGGGAATAAAATCTGAAAAATACAAATATTTTCCCCGATACTCTTCTCTCTCTAAATATGGGTTTTCCATATTTATCCTGACCCAGAAAACACTGACCTCGAGTCCCACACTGGGGTCAGACCGGGCCAGAACCCTGGGTTACCTCTTTCTCGAAGCCTGCGATCTTATTGCCCTTGGTGTCGATCAGCGAGCCCTGAGGCTCACAGGTGATGACATCACGGGTTTGCTTCGGCAGCGGCAGCAGCTGGCGAACCTTCTCCAGACTCTCTGACTGCCGGTCTCCAAGCTCTTTCTGCAAGAATAAAAAAAGAAACAGAAAGACAGAAGGTTAAAACAGTCACTTAGATGGGATAAAGTCACATTTTCTAGCCAGTTTCTACTAATTATTATTATTTAAACTTGTTGGTTTAGTTGTCTTCAAAAAGCCATAAAACCTTATAAAAGTATTTTAATATTTTCTCAATTTGATTTAGGCCTGTGGTAAATTTATCTCCATATAGGGAGAATCTGAGAATCTTTAAAACCAGCATAGGAGACACGGATGTGTCCGTCTTACCCTGAGCTTCTTAACCAGGTTCATGTACGCCCTCTTGTTCTCCTCCATGCCGCCCTGAGAGATGCTGGACATGTCAGCAGCCAGCGTGCCGTTTATCAGCACGCTCAGCATGTCCAGCACAGTGGTGAAGAGCTCACTGGGACAGGAAGACCAAAGTAAGAACCAGGCAGCCTGAGAAGCTGAAAAAAAATGTGCAGCTAAATAAATCGTACAAACTCACTTATTGGACTGCATGTCCACGGTGCCGCTGCTGATGATGTCGAGCAGCAGAACCGCCCACTCGGTGGTCTGCTGGGTGCTCCGCTGCACTGTGTCAAACATGCCACCAACCTTTTTCAAGACAGGAAAAACACAGCTTATATGAATGCTGTTCTGAGCAAAGCAATCAAAACGGAGCGTTTTACCTCAGACGTTATGTTTTTGGAAGGCTGTGTTTATATGTGCATGAGTAGGCATATTCATTTGCTCTTGTAAAGTGATTTAAAAAAAAAAAAGATGCTTACGAGATTCAGCCGTAACTTAAGTGCTTCATGCATCATCTGCTTGGCCTTGCAGTCGTCCTGGTACTGGTCTTCCCTCCAGTTGGTGACGATCTGCTGGACCTGGTTGTACAGGGAGGTGAGGAGGCCTTCCCTCTGCTCGTCCTGTCCCTTTAAGCAGGTCAGGACCAAAGACAGGAAGGGCTGCTGGCTCAGCAGAGACATGCTGCAGGCGGAGAAACGTGGAGCTTAAGTATCAGTAAATATTATAAACACAAGCGTTCTGAGCTGAAAGACATTAAATCTGCGGCCTACCTTTTCTGTTTCTGCCGGTCTCGCTCTTTGCGTGAGGAGGAGCCGAGGTGCTGACCTTTCTCCAGCTCCTCTCCAGCTGCCTTCAGGACGTGACCCTGAACTGAAGTGGGCAGCTTGGCGATCAGCGGGGCGACCAGCCAAACGCCCGACCTTTCTGATGAGCTGGTGGAAATAACGAACATGTCAGCTTTGATTAAAATCGGCACATCATCACCGTGAGAATTAAAGCTACAAGTGCAATGATCGCAGTTTTCTGGCCGATTACCAATATTTAAAAAGCCTGACCACCGACTGCCATTTTGGGTGATAATGATTTTGTTTGTTGCTATATATAATCATTAGTCATTAAATTGGCAACAGTGAGGTGACTATTGTGACCTGGTGAGCCGGTCATGCAGTTCTCTGTCAGACAAGAGACGGTGGCTGATTTTCTGATGTTTGCTGAAGTAGATTCTGTCGTGAACAAGCTTGTTCAAGTGATAAGTAATTAAAAATCATCAAAAATAAGCCAGTGTGAGATTTCCTCAGTGGGTTTGTTTAAAAGGCTGAATGTTACACAATAATTTCCAATCTACTTCCTGGTTCAGAACAACGACACACAAAATTAATGCTTGCTGCCTGCAGATTAAAAAGAAAAATGGAAGAAGTTGTTCCCTCCTATACTTAGGAGATTTAATGCCTATGATGAAAAATGTGGACACAGTTAGATCTTTAAGAGCTGATATTAAGATGTAATCAATTTTGAAACCTTTATGTCACAATACTTAGAACAAATTTGTTAGAAAACTTTATAAAAGCAGGTAAAAAAAATTAAATAAAACCGACAGACATACCTTAAAATAGGTTTCATCTTGCTTGTGGTGCTGTTGCTATTGGTTGCAGAGCCTCCTTGGACTGCGGCTCCATTTCCTGAGGGGTTACTGGAGTTCATCTCCGCTGATTTCTGGAAAACCTCAATTGTTGCCTTTGCTATGTTCTCCAGGAGAGAGCAAAGCTCCTACATCACAGAAAGGAAAATATTGTCGTATCTTGCATCATAAAACACCGCAAACTTTTTTTTCTTTAAATACCGATATTTTCTCTGAAGTTGGGTTTACATTGTTTGTGCTCTGCTTGATCATGAGCTGCAGCTCCAGAGACGACTGTCTCATTGTCCATTGGTCCATATTCTGCAAAAGAGACAGAGTTATTGTTAATTTTCTTCATAGTTTAAACTTAGGCTGCTACGGGCTTTAGCTGCAAGAATTAATACAATTAGCCAGCAGAGGGCAGCGAAACTTCACTTTTGCAACTAACCATGGTCCAAACTAAATTTATTTAAGTAAAAACAACTAAATAGATTGAAAATACATATGGGTTTGACTTGGAATGAATATATTTGTCTTTCTTTTTTTCCTGTACCTGAAGGATGCGTTTGATTCGCTGCCTCTGAGGGTTGTCGCCATCGTCGCTGTCCAGCTGGCGGTGAGGGTAGCAGATGAGCTGCAGGAGCCGCTGGGCTTGAATGTTTACCAGCACCGGGTCCTGGAGGGCACTGCTGTCCTCTGAGAGAGACTTAAGGCAGCGTTCTCCGACCCATTCCTACAAGAACCCGACAAGGCAGGCAACCAGGAAAGAAGGAAAAACATGAAACAGCAATTTGGGAAACGCAAGAAAAGTTAACAAGTTTCACAGGATTAAAAGTTTAGTTTTTCCTGCACATTCTCATGCAGATTCAACCACTGGGAGCTCACAGTTTCATGTTCTCACCTGCTGGCAGATCGTCTTCAGGACGTACTTTGCGTACACATCCAAGCTGGCCGTTTCTATGGAAACATTGCGCCCGTCGGAGATGTCGTCGAGGCCGGCGGGATGCGACAGACCTGAACCTCTCAGCTCTGCATCGCCTGGGGAAACATTAGAAACAAGTAAGAAGCAGCAGAAGCAGCAACACTGATCAATAATCTACTTCAAATATAACATTAGATGTTACAAAAAAGAAACTTCACAATTTCAGGATTTTCAACCATGACTTACTTCCAGAGTTTTCACTACTTTACAGCAAGTTTTATAAAAATAAACAAATATATTTATTGAAACACAAAGCTGGCAGTGAGGTTAAGGCATTTCTACAGTGAACAGATGATTAATTGATGAGTGGATGGCCAAACAAGGATGCACAAACAAACTGATGGACAGATGAATGAATAGACGGCCAGATGATGGATGCATGCAGATGTATGTATAGATGGACGGCGGTGTAGAAAGAGGGAAGAACAGAACTAAGCTACAGAACTAGACAGGAGTACTGCAGAGATTCCTACCCAGCATGAAAACAGCTTTAAGAACGGCAAAAACCGCTCCGACGACGATGCTGTTCTGCGAAGCGGCGAGAAGGTGGCGATCACAAGACGACCGGATGCCAACTGAAGATTTGTCTGCAAAGTTAAACGATTGCACCAATCCATTAATGAATAGTCGCAGCTGAAAAACAAGAATGTGTTTGTGTTTGAGTCGGGTACCTGACTTGACGCCATCTTGGGGGACAGGGTTACGCTGTGGCGTCTTGAACAAGTGCAGCAGGATCCTGCATGTGAGCCGAGCTCCTGGCTCAGAGTCTTGCTCGCTGCATGCTGGGGTAGAGATTAGAACCGAGTTTCCTTTAGAGTATATGTAGATTGGGTGCACAATGAACTAACTTAAAGTCTATCCTGATAACTTTAAACCTTCTCCTCCAAGAAAGCATGTTGCATTCACTGGGGTTGATTTAAAAGCAGTGAGAAGACAATATTTACAAAAAGTGAATATTTTTGTAAATATATTACTACACCTTAGCATTTACAAGGTGTAGTAACAATATAACAACAAAACAGCATGGCTGAACAAGGCTCCCTCTCTCTATAGTGGAGGAAACAAAAAGGATAAACTACAGAAAGACAGAGCCAACAACAAAATACATTTATTATTAGCCTATAGAGGTAGCACAGCTATGCTCAGCATATGGCATGCTTCCTGTCCATCTGCCTGACAAGGGAAGTATCTCTCAACAACATTGTTGTGTTTGCCTGTCAGCTAAAAAGGGTCACGTGTTTTTTTTGTGTGTTTTTTTTTCTGGCTGTACTTCCAGCAGCTCTTTTATTGCAGTACTGATGATGGAGGAAGTTCCAGAATAAGAATGGGTCAGATTTTGACATAAATGTATCCCTTTCAAATGTTTTGGTATTGATTTTGTCGAAGGATGGATTATTTTGACATCCCTAATCAGCGAAAAAACCCTTTCATGGTGAGTATGTGTATTTACCTGCATTAAGGAGGGAAGGGATGGCCACACAGCGGACCAGGTCCTCTAAGAGCAAACACTGCCTCGCAATCAGGATAGCCACGAAGGTCGCCAGCGAGTCATGGAAGGACAAATCACTAACCTGAGGGGAAAAAGAGCAACAATCAAGGACACATTGATGCATCAGGTAACATGCAGTGGCATAAAGAGGTACGCAGGACTCACGTCAACGTTACAAAGCAAATCGTTGAAGCCGCAGTTGCCGTTGTTGGAGGAGCAGCAAAGAGCTTTGAGAATGCCGAGCCACTCTGCGCTCAGAGAGCGACAATAAGCTGTCAGCTCTGCACACAGGATCCCAATATCATTCACCCTGAAATCACAAAAGCAACCGATGAAAAAAAAAAAAAAAAACATCCCAGTAAACAAGGATGTGCAGAATATAACCACCACTCACCTCTCCGGGTCTCTGTGGTCCACACAGACCTCCATGAGCACGTTGCACACGAAGCTGTAGCGGTTAGCCGGGCTGTCGTTGAGGATTTTGCCCACCATGGAGTGGTTGTTGTTGGCTGAAGGGTTGCTGATTGTCTCCATCATGAACCCAGGATCCCATAGCATGTTGGAGTCCGACGGGTCAATGTTGCAGTAGATGGAGTTTTTCACCTTGGAGCAGAACTCGCTGTAAAAGTGCGGAGGGGATGTTCAGAAACGACCCGGCTCAAAAAGAAAATAACTGCTGAAACGACGCTCCACTGCCAAGATAAATGCAACTTTTCGGGGGCTACAGGAAATTGTCTGACTTGCCTGAATATCTCTCCAAATTTGTTCTTGAGGTGACTGCAGGAGGTGTAGAGGTCGTACAAGTAGGCCAGGATGCAGCGCTCCGCAGAGGAACAGTCTGCCGGGTTCACACCTGACTTCACCACGATCCGCAGCCTAGTCAAAGGTTTACAGAAAGGAATCAGCACAGATTCTTTATCCAAATAAATAAAACACTGTTGTTTGGACCAAAGCCTTATGTGAACATTCTCAGAAATCTAACTACAGTAGAATTGAAGATACTGAATTTAAACAAATGTTAAAAAAGGTAAATTCTGTATCATGTCTGTATTTAAATTTCTACACTATTAAAACTTTTCACAAATCATACAACAACAAAAGTCTGAAGTTAGTTTTCCATTCCCATATCTTGTTTCCTATCGGGAACAAATGTCTCAGTTGAATTAATATAGTTTTCAATCTAAAAATGTCAGAATGTGAATCATTTTGGACTCAAACAAATACTTGGTGGGTGATTTAATGGTACAAACTAACGCGGAATGCAGAATTTTAGTTTGATGAAAACCCTGAAAATGTAAATTATGCATCAATAAAACGTGAGAGCAAAATAACAGACCTCACTTGAGCAATAATTTTCAATTTCAGCTTTATTTTACATAAACGCACTAAAGAAGTTCACAACTTTTGCAAAGATAAACCCGTTTGAAGGAATAGACAGCGTACCTTGCTAAAGAAAGAATGTAATGAGTTCATTAGACTGTAACAAGCGCAGTGCGCTACACAACTAAATGCAGACGGGTCAATCATCCCAGAAGATTTGCAACTGACTTATCCTGCATTAGAACAAGCGACAAAATGGAGATGGAAGATGTCAAATGTAATCTGGGAGAAGTTGCACCGCGTACTCAAATGGTGCTCTGAAAAACGAAAGCAGTAAAATCTTAATTAAAATAATATTTTGGGTTTACTTCAGGCTCGAACCTCTAATTAAAATTAATTAGTTGGGTTGGATCAGGCTCAGACACTATGCCTATGGACTCGGTCCAGGTCGGGTTGGATTTTTTCGGTCTCATCTAAACTTTAGCGCAGATTTCTCCTCCAGATTGGAGCCAGGAGGAAGTTGTGACGTTTCAGATCCCAGCAGGTGAAGCTGTCATAATTAAGTGGAGTCATTTAATTTCATGGTTCTGTCAGCGGGGTTTTTTATCCGCAGAGAAAATGTTGTGTTCATCTGCTTGATTAATGTGCGACATGATCTGGATTCTCTGGTCAAGTTGTTGAGTATGAATTAAATCGCATAAAAATTAAGTGTGACATAATAGTCCATGTCAATATTATTTAACAAATGATGTATAAAAATAGAATATGACGGCATATTTTTGAAGCTGTCAGTCAAAATGGCCAAGAACAAAAAATTCTACTCTAAAGGTAATAGTTTCTACCATCCACCACTTCTGAAGCTAACTAATGAAAATACGTGAAAAAACAATTTTCTGCTTATTTTCCCTCTTCTATTTCAGCAATTCAGGAAAAATTAATTATCTACACTTGCCAACATTATAAAAAAAGATGAAAGTTGTCAGAATGTGTTTGTGCAGGAGTAACTATTTATTAGTACCTGGCTGCAACTCTAAACATCCTTTTAGCTACTTTTAAAAGTTTAATAGCAGCTCTAATCCTCACTAATAACCATGTAAAAAACACATTATTTCTACTTGAATGTAAACGTTTAAAAACGTCAAATAAAATCAAAGCCAGTCTTAAAAATAAATGGAAAGGTTTGAGACTTGTGAGTGACGCACCCATCAAAAACCTGAGCCGTCTGCTCCGGGTTGAGGATGAGACAGGAGTGGTATCTCCTCAGCACAGCTACGATGCAGAGACACAGGCTGGTGGTGTAGCTGCCCACCAGGCTGGACGACTTCAGCAGCAGCTCAGCCTCCACCAGACTTAACTCGTTCAGAAGCTGCAAACACCAAGAAGTCACAAAAGCTTCAAAAACAAAAGCAAGGAGGAACTTTTCTGGATTTCATCAAATTCGCCTTTACAAATGTTGTTGCTACCTGAATAGCAAAGTCGATGAGGCCACTGATGTTTAGGGAATACTCCATGAGGTCAAAGATGAACTGAATGTGCTGGACGAGGGGCAGGTGATAGGACATCCCTAAGGCAAAGCTGGTGATCTGCTCCAGAACGTTTCTGGACACCTACGCACAAACCAGACAAAAAAAAAAAAAAAAAAAAATCGTTTAACAACAGAATTATAATTTGATAAAACAGTTCGATAAGTAAAAAATACATTTTTAAAAATTCTTGAAATTGATTTGTCAAGTAGGAAGCTGAATGATTAAAGAACCAGAAAACCTGCCTGCTGGAAAAATGCTGTGAAGCTTAAAACAAAAAACAACAAAAGAAACAAAAAATGTATCAACTTCTTGCACATTCTGCAAGAAAACAAACAGCTAAGCATCCAGAAAAAGCAAAATATGCATTTAATATAAAAAGAGCCAGGAGCTCAGCTGCACCCAGAAGGTTATTAAGCGAATTTTAAACCCAAAACGGCAAAGAAGCAGCTTTTGGCCACAAGAGAAGTCATGATTCTGGGATCACTGCCACCTTTACAT
This sequence comes from Poecilia latipinna, assembly GCF_001443285.1. Taxonomy (NCBI): domain Eukaryota; kingdom Metazoa; phylum Chordata; class Actinopteri; order Cyprinodontiformes; family Poeciliidae; genus Poecilia; species Poecilia latipinna. The sequence goes on from NW_015112988.1 coordinate 240,155, forward strand.
CCACAACCTTTTTATTGTTCATGGGCTTGCATTAATCACACTGTCTTCTCTTTAACAAGCTGAATGTATAAAACTATTTATACCCCTTTTTCTTTGCCACATTTCGTCAGGTTGCAATTTCAAGTCAAAATCCTAAAGTATTTCATCAATTCTCAAAGGAAATTAGATCTCGTAACTCATATCATCCAAGAGTCGTCGTGGTTTGTGATACTGTGAGCAAAATGGATCACCAAAAGCAGATAGTCTTGCAAAAAATCTGAAGAGGCCTCTGACTGAAAACTCAGACACCCCTAAATAAAATGTTCCTTCAAAATTAATTTAATTAGCAAACTCCTGCTCTGTGAAATCCAACAAGGCTCTACTGTACAGTCAGCCTCCCTGACTGCAACGTAGAGCCACCTTTTGCTGTCAATTTCCATAAAGCACAGGTCACACAGAACTGTTTACACGCCCAGAATTAGTTTGGTGTTTTTCATAGTATTTCTATTGAAAATTTTGATAGCATGTTGTGACAAACTCAGCTCTGTTTTTCCTACCTGGGAGGTGACCTGATGTTGGTCAAAGTGGGAGAGGTGCTGGAATTTGGAAAATATATCTTCAGCAGTCGGAAAGGCTTCGGGCTTACTCCTCTTCCTCTTTTGTCCTTCCTCCCCCCCTGTACCCACAGTAAAAAAAAAAAAAAAAAAAGAACAAGATGAGCTAAAAGAGGCCGGCGGTGTTATTTTCAATCCGCAAAACACACCAGTTGTAAAATCCACTCAAGCGTTTGGTCTGTCATTGTGGTTTTGATTTGAAGTTTCACAGGAAAAAAAAAAACCCATTAGAATAAAGATCACCAAAAAAAACAAAAGAAAGTCACACTTTTCATATAAAAAACACTGACATTTTAACTCTGAAAATAAATTGCCTTTAAAATGGTCTCTTCTATCTAAGATGATGTGGCCAAGAATGAAAATATACTGCTCAAAAAAATAAAGGAAACACTCAAATAACATATCCTAGATCTGAATGAATGAAATATTCTCATTGAATACTTTGTTCTGTACAAAGTTGAATGTGCTGACAACAAAATCACACAAAAATCATCAATGGAAATCAAATTTATTAACCAATGGAGGCCTGGATTTTGATTCACACACAAAATTAAAGTGAAATGTTCCCTTTATTTTTTTGAGCAGTATAGTTCGGGAGGGATGAAAAAAGAAAGATGCAATCCCTCTTCCTCTGATGATGAACAATAGGCCAGAAAACTGCAAATGGAGCAATATCGTGACAAACTAGCTTGAATTTTTGCACAGTCTGCAAACATTAAAATATAACATGTGCTTTTCCTCAGTATATTTTGCTTGGACAATTTGTCTTAAAAACAAATTAGTCTGCGAAACAAAATAATCCACACTGTTAAAGGAGACTAAGCCTTAATGTTCTCATTAAATCTGTTTTGATCCTTGAAAAGTAAATGAAATATTGCTAAAACATATTCCCAAAAGAAGATGTACAAGCTGCAAAAACACTAGTGAAGTGGAAACAGGCACATCCGTCAAACGCAAACAGACCCGGGGTTCGCCGTTACCTGTTTCTGCTGTGCTTTTGCGGTTGAGCACCTTCAAGATGTCTTTGGTAATTTTCTTGATGGTGTGTCGCGCCTCATCTCTCAGTTTGCCCACACCGTAGAGGACGACTAAACGCTGGTTGCATTCATGACTGGCACTTTCCTCCTACAGACATAAACAAAACAAAGACTCAACCGCACTGGACGCATCAGTAGCTCAGCAGCAGCACAAACAGAAACATTGTCTTTCAAGGAAAACAGAGCTGGCAGGGTGCAGGAGATAACTTTACAAATGTTTTACGTTTATATTGTTTTACAAATAAGAGCTTTTTTTTTTTCCTGCTTCTAAATGCAATGCCTAAATCTACTTCAAAAGAGTAACTAAATCCCAAATCAACTCTTTGTTTTTTGGAGTTAAACTGAATAAATTGGTTCTTAGTGGTGCCGTCTTTGTTTCTGCACAAATTTTTGTGTAAACTTTTTGAATTCTGAAATATCTGTCTCAGTGCTGCCCTCTTTGGGTTAAACTGTGGTTACTGCAGTCAATTTTTTCCACAACGGTACAACTTGGTCGTTTTCTACGTCACAACCCCGCTTTCAGGTATCAAACAAGCAACTAATGCTTCATGTGTTATCGTTAAGCTCTCCAATAAAGAAAAAAGACGCTGGATACTTTTTTGAAAAAATTTTACTAGAGTCTGAAAAGTCACACGATATAGCAATAAAGTTGCTAAGTTGCCTACAATGCTTTCCCTCATCCTGACCACACCCCTGCTTTAACGCACTGCTCAGACTTGGCCACGCCCCTCTATGTTTCTTGGCTCCGCCCCCTGGTAGAAATGTTCATAATTTGTCTGGTTATGCTTTCACATTGGGTTTTTTACACTTTAACAAAAACACAACTTATACCAAGAATGCATCAAACAGAGTTGATATGTTTCTTAATTGAAGTTTTCTAGGATGATTGAGAAGTTTAACGTTTGGGAAGATTTTACCTGCTTTTATTTTGAAGATGATCTAAATAAGAAAGATGAATCATGTTGCTCTTGTTCCATTTTCTATCATTAATCTAGACTATTTTTCCTTCTTAGGCGTTGTAGGAAGCTCACTGTTCTGTTTAATATCTTTCATTTTTACAACTACACTAGTAGTTTAAAAAATTAAAGTTGCTACATATTTGTAATGAAATGTCCAACATCAAGTTCAGGAATCTTTTTCCTTCTGTTTTTTTTTTTTTTTTTTTTTTAAAGAACAGACAGCGAGTGTCCTCACCTGTGGAATGGGGAAGTGGGTGGCGTACTGAATGTGGCGCGGTTGCTCGTACAGCTGAGGGAAGGCCGGGTCCAGGCCTTTGTCCTTGCAGCTGCTCTTACCGTCCTGCTCCTGCGGAGGTTTCTCAGGGGACGGACTCCCCTTGGACTCACAATGCATCGGAGGCGAGAACATCTACGGGAGACAAGAACCTAAAATTACCCAACTCAATCTCATCCAGCGAGGTTTACTGATTACGGTGAAATACACATCACTTACCTCATCAAAGTTTGCACTGGAGTTGTGATCCGTCTCCATGGACTCGGACAGACCCGTATCCTGAAGGACAAACGCGGCCTGGTTACCTTTCTGCATAAATCAGCAGCTTCCTGACACAACAGATGCATGTAACTCACCTCCATCTTGACACTGCTACCCGCATCCTGCTCTTTGCGCTCTGAATCATCGGAGGGCTCGTCGCTAGGGGAACGGGGGCGCGGCAGGTGGGAGTCGGATGCCAGGTCGCCGCGGGAAATCAGCGTGCACATGTAGATGTTGTGGGAGAAGACGTCGTGTCGGATGAGCTCACAGAACAGAAGGACCAGGTTGGAAAACTCCACTCGCTCGCTCTCGTTCCCCGGCTCCGCTGTGAACGGAGAGAAGAGCGTTTGAATAATTTAATATTGACTCTCCCCTTCTGAAACATTACGTATAAATACTCTGCAGTTTATGAAATCCTTAAAACAGGCAAAAAGGATATTGTGTTTCTTTAAGTCTTATGCAAGGATCAAATGTGATGTAACGCAGACTAAAAGCAGTCGGAGGCAATCGGAACAGCAGGGAGTAATGTGAATAAAAAGAGACTCACTAAGCGTGGGGGCCTGCGTGTCGAGGAACTGCAGCAGCACGTCCTGAAAGACGGGGAGGGTGGCGGCTGAGAGCGAGCCGGACGACACAGAGCCTTTCTCATCCACCACCTCCGACTCACCACACCTCTGCAAAACAACACAGCAACATGATTTTAGAGTCAAAAAAAGAATAAAACATCCCTCTGCTCACATTCCCTGCATCGGCTCACAATTATTTTAAAATCATTGGAAGTTTAAATCCACTTTAGACTTAATGACCTTGTATATATCCTCCCAAAAAGCTCGGAAATCCAAGCCAATCAGAAGAAATGATCCATTTAAATCTCCCTTTTTCCTAAACTAATTTTAATCTGAGAACGAACATATTTTCTTATCCAATTTGGGAAGATTTTCAACTTAGAGTTATGCTCATTTCATCCCCTATACAGTTAGATTCAAATCCCCAGAAAAGCATTTGTCTACTACCAGCAGGAGAAATGGGTCAAAATGACAAAAGAGAAATCCCATTTACATTTTTATTTTGTTTTTCTTTAGAGAAGAAGAAAGTTGTGCTCAGTTTCTTCTTTTTTGTGTCGTTTCCTTCCGTCGTTCTTGCTGCAGCGCCACCACCAGGGTTTGGTTCGCTTGACACAGTGCAGTGCGAAAGTGAACCACACCAGCTGAATACGCAACAAGTGTTGCAATTTTGGTCTCCAATCGAACAGTCAATCACATTAGATTTACGAAAGGTTGTCTTGCAGAATCGCTCTGTATTGATTTGATGTGTATATATTTAGCTCTGTGGAGGACGCTGTGCCTCATACCTCTGCCTCTATCTCAGCCTGCCTCTTCTCCAGCAGCTTGGCGACCACCATGGCTCTGTGTCTGCCTGAGCGCTTGCAGCACACTGCCCATTCACACAGCAAGGTCACCACGGCGTCGTCATCAGGCGACATCTGGACACAATCGGGAGTTAAAGGCAAGGACAGACGAGAATATTTTCACTTAGTTACTCCGTCACAGGATCTAGCCGGAAAACTCATTTAATTGCTTTTGAGTTCATTCAGAAATAATGAAGTGGGCTTTAACACTGGCCATATATTTCCCATTAGTCTAAACCCCTCTGAAGAGATTTCTAGTTTTATTGCATGCATAATGAGATGCTCATGAAGGGAATCTGTTCGCACCTCGTGGCCATCTTTACTTTGGCCGGAACCAAATATCCTGTTGTACAGCGAATCCAGGGAGTTGTTAAAGTCTGATTTCTCAAAGCTGTGGTTATCCAAAACCTCCAGGGTGTGGAGAACTCTCCCAATAGTAAAACCTGGGAAAAAAAAAAAAAAAAAAAAAAAAAAAGGATGACATCAGCCTGTTCTCGCATGTAGAGAGATAAAACAGGTCTGCGAGGGTAAAGGAGTGCATCCGACTTACCTGCTGTTGTCTCCTGACATTTATCAAACGACCACCTGAACTCCACAGCCTGGCCGCGCTCCTTTACTTGCTCCTCGATTTCTCGCAGCTTTGCTCGAACCTGCAAAGTGGATGCAGATTAAAACATGCCAGAGGCGAGCAGACATGCAGAACATTTCTTTCTGTGAGAAATGTTGAGAATGAGAGGTTGTCATTTTTTTTCCTCAAATGCTACATTATTTCTCTCTCTTTTGCTCCATCAATCCATTGTACGTTGTTTTTTTCTGCTGGTTTTAACCATTTATTTGACAACTTCATGTACATGCGTGCTATAAACTAGTAATGAAGCAATTGGATTAATCGATTATTGAAATAATCATCTAATTTAGTACTCAGGTTATTGTTAAATGGAGAATTCAGATTCAGAAAAATGCCATTTGTTGAAAAGACAACACAGTAATAGAAGTTATTAAGTCAAAACTGTAAAAAAAAAATACACACTTTACATTTAAGATCAACCAAAAACACCTTTGTTGGTAAATATGTTTTACACAAGAGGAATTTTTTGCTTCACTTCATAATAATTTTGTAAAAAAATACTTCTAAAAACCTTTTGCTATCCAATTAACATAAAAAGTAATTAACAGATTAGCTCTTTACTGTACTGTACTTCACTGCAAAGCCAAATGAGTGGTTAAATGAGAAATCTACAAAATGTGCCAACTGTTTAATCCAATTAATCGTCAGAATAACTAATTACAAAAATAATCGTTATAAATAAGTACCTGTTGTGTGAAGGCAGTGTTTCCTCCTGGCATTGGCAGACTGGAGGGGGCGATAGGCAGCAGGTCCAGCGGCGATCCAGTTTTATTTCTGCTGTCTGTTAATGAGTAATGCCACACCAAAGCACTGGGGCAGCACAGAACGATGCTCTGAAGAGACAAACATAGAGGTGGAAAGGAAAATGTAGTTACAAACAAACAAACAGACGTAAAATCTGACATAATATTGCAGCGAAATAGCAGGTGAAGTGAGATGAAGCACCTGCAACATGCAGCTGAGACCAAAGACCAGCGGCCGGTGCTGCGGGCAAACGTAGAAATCTGTGAACGGCGTCTGGGCCTGGTTTCCTCCGGCCGGCTGGGAGGTCGGGGTGGTGGGCAGAGCGTTGGCTTGCTGCGTGAGGATGCCGTGCGCCGCGTGACCCGCTGCGCCGGGGCCCAGGCTGCCGTCGCTTAGCAACAGGTTGAGGCGACGTGTGCAGAAGTAAGCCAGTCTTCGTGATAAATAAGCAGACTGCACAAATTCTCCTGAGTACTGAGGCGCAGAGGAGAGATTTCCAGCATTAGCCATGGCCTCTCGGTGTCCATCAACACCAGTAAGCTTTCAAAGAAACACAAAGGGTTGCTGTGGCCCCCAGAGGGCGCTACAGCAGGGGTAAAAACCAGAACATACAGGCAAAAGTGCTGGTTCCAGTGGAAGATTGTTTCACTTACAACAAGACATTTATGCCATGCTATAAAAGAAATCATTTGCAACTGGAACTAGTACTCAAGTATAAAAAACGTTTAAAAAAAATCTGAACATGTTTAAGGGGCACTGTGTGCCTCCTACATGTGTGGATGCGACTGCAGGTGTTTTTACCTGTAGTAAGAGGGGCAGCAGAAGTCTGAGAAGCTCGTCTTCACCTGGACGAACTTTCTCAAAACACTCCAGCACCCAGGTCAGGAACTCATGCCTGTCCAGCATGCCATCCTGCACAAAGAAACAAAACACATCAGCATTTTCTGCCAGGTTGTAAGTGTAAATGAAGTACATTTTTTGTTGACTTTAGCAGAATTCACTCATTACAAATAATTTAATTCAATGTGCTAAAAAGTAGCACAGAGTGTTTCGGCTCACCTGAAACATAAACATGGCGAGCTTCTCGTTGTATTCCCACTGCTTCATGGCGGTCTCCACGTCCGCAGGCATGGCCGGAAGGGGGGAGCTGCAGCCCTGACTGGGACACTGGCGGTAAAACTCGGCGATCTTCTGAAGCTGCTCCAACAGGTATTTAGTGATGATCTGGGTCCACTCTACAAACACAAGAACAAGAACGGTTTCTTCAAAGCCACAAACGTTAGATCAAATGTCATAAAAACAATTGAAAGGTAAAAAAAAAAAAAAAAAAAACCAACAAAAAAAAAAAAAATTTTTTTTTCTTACCAATGCAAGGATCGAAAAAATGCCCCTTCTTGATT